>NC_051221.1:29447521-29747521 GCF_015220715.1 Pygocentrus nattereri | reverse complement strand
GTGTGCTACTACCACTAAATTTTAATCTGCAATATGTAATTTGTCAGGATTTGGAGACCTGTCTGGTGGAAATGTGTAATTTTGTAACATCAGTTGTGCTTCAGACCCCTTCCCTAAGCAGAACAATCTGATGTTTGCAAGTGTGTTAAAAGAGTTTTCAAAGAGAACTTGGTAAACAACATGTCTTTCTTATCCACTGTTGCCATCATATCTTCACACATAAAGACGTCTGAAAATTCCTGCAATGTCCAACCCAACACCACACACTTTACATGATTATTTCAGGCTTTACATGGTTACTTGCAGCAGTGCATGCAAAATATATTTTAGCGTGTGTTTTATCTCCTGACTCAGTAATGCTACTTTAAGGTTTAATGAAAAAAAATATCACACAGTGCACCTTAAAAGTTTAGTCACAGACTTTATTTTGTTTTAGGAGCTCAGCATTTACCATTTTTAAAAATGTTTCTAGCTTTGAATAGCTTTATTCTTTCTATTGGCACTTGAAACTTTGTATTGTGCTTAATGTCCATTTGCACCATATTCAGAAATCAGCTGATTGCAAATATGCATGTTGAATGTTTTTATATTCTCAGTTTTGACATTGTGAACAGACTATACACCAAAAACCTGTTGGAAACAGCGTTCAGTATACATTCGAAAACCCAGCACAGATTGGCCTTATTCATGTTCACTAGAACTGAACAGAAAATGATATTGTAAGATAATAACTTTGTACTTCAGTGTCATTTATACATCTAATCAATTAGTATATATTAGAAACTTTGTAGTTTGCTTAGGCATTTACAGCTGTAGGTAAAAGAGAGGACAATGCAATTAATGGTACAAAATAAATGCCACAAACAACCTTGTAAAAAAGTGGAGGACAACAAATCACTCCCACTGCACAGCGAGCCCTGACCTGTCCCGTGATGCACCCCTGCGTGTGGAGTGGAAAGTATGTCAGGGACATATAAAGCATGTTGACTGGCCCTCCTGTGGGCTGGTAGTGCTGTGTTTCATAGCTTGTGTCTATGGAATAGCCAGGTATCATTTCTAACTCTTGAAGTCCTCTGAGGCCTTCTTGAATGTGCATTGGCCATAAATTGGGTCACATATTATACAGCCAAAACATGTACCTCAAAGGCATGTCTGTGAGCCGTGTTAGCTTTGTTTGTAGTTTGTGTCCCTACTGTTTAGGCTAGCTCATCTGAGAGATATGCGAGCCGTTTGCTAAGGGAATTGCATGCTAATGCCAGCTCACCAGCTGAGGACTAATGACCAGATGTGTGCAGCACACTGCAGAGACTGAGTTGGGGGCAGGTGGAACCCACAAGAGTATCCATCTCTTACTACCTTGCTAACCCGGAACCATCTGCCCAATGTTGAGCCCTATGCTGAGATAGTCACTAATCCCTCTACAACCAGACATGGAAACTGCACTGATTTGACCCTTAAAAAGCAACAACAACAACAAGAACAACACGACAGTGTCATTAGCATGTAGATTAGTTGCTAAATCTCCCCAGATTGACTGTCTTAGTGATTTTCTTTTTCTTTTGCCTCTTAACTCATTGGGTCTCTTTATGAACATTTACTAGCATGTCTGGTATTTATCAGCTTGAAATCATCTAGTTACATGACTGTAAAGCATTGTTAGAAGTCTTGTGATGAAACATGCATAGTTTATTTTCCAGGTCCCTTTCCAGCCTCACTTTATCCCTTAGTATTAAACACTGTTTATTCCAGTAGGTCTTTAAGACTTATATATGCAATTTATCTTTGCTCTGATTGGCTGCCCTACACTGTATCACATTTAAAAAGCTGACTAGAAGCTGGACTGAAGTCCTTTATTATCAACACTTCGGAAGTGATAGTTGAATCAACCCAATGGGTAGGACCGAATTCATGAAAAAAATGTCACTCAAGGCCTTTTAGAGGTTATAGTCACATCACTGACTGTAAATATAAGTGGTAGGCTAACCAGATTTTAGTTGTTTGTTAGAAATGGAGTCAGTGGCAGTATGTCTGTGCCCGGGGTCTTTACTGAGAAAAAGCACTGTAAACTGCTACATAACAGGTAAAATATGCTTTAATATGTCTGTTACAAGCTTCAGATGAAAAAGGAAAATCTTTTACAAGCTTCAAATGTCTGTGGTAAATCAAGAACGTTGTCAAGAAATTGTCATGTGCATCAGTGTTACCTTAACACTAACATAGTATTAGAGTCTCATTGTCTAGCAGAAGTCAATATTATGTTACAGGACGATTCTTTTTACATTTAAGGCTTGAACTGAAGGCCTAGCTAAAACTCAGCATGTTTTATTTACATCGCAAAATCAGTTCATCCTGATCAGGCTGTTTTTGCTGGACTGTATGGACGGAGGAATGAAAAGTACATGTTTAAACTTTAAAGGTATTAACATATTACACCAGAATCTTTTATTTTATTATAGCGACCCTTTAAAATGAAAGTAAATAATTTAGTGAGACTAGCATGACAAACTTCAAATGTAGTCATTTACATGATTCTGACCTGAATTCCATGCTGTCTTATTTATAATCACAGCAGTTGTCTTATTCACCCATTCAGAGTGGTCTGTATATTTGCATTTCATATCCAGTCGAAGGCAGTCATCTTGTCAGTACAAGATTTCTCCCAAAACAAATGCTTAACCATGGTGTTGAAGCAAAAGCTTCGACCTTTAGAAAAGCCTCCTCATAGGACATGGGTACACTGCATAGAGTAGAATAGGCATATGTTGGCATAATCCGGTTAGATTATCCCTTTGATTGAAGACCTGGACCTTTTGTTGTCATTGTTTCCATGTTTTCTTAGAAACACACTGATCAAACTAATAGAATAAGTTCCGAATCCAGACTCTGACAAACCAGACATGTCATTTGGGCTATTAAGTCAACACTAACTGGCCATTTGACTTTATAATATCTCATTAATAGCTCATTACAACAAATATGCCAACTGACATCCAACTTGCATAATCCAGTTCTGTGTAATGGCCATCATTTATAAATTCTAATTTCCTTTTCTAAATGTGACTCAATCCCTGGAGGCTGTGCAAATCTGTATTTAGATGCTAATAAAGGGACGTATTTTGCCACAGCTGACTCCTTTCAGTGGCCTGACTGTGGACAGAAGGAGCAACACTGTACACTTGCTACCTCTAGCCATGTCTGAAACTACTGTCGTTAGGGAATCGTCCAGCAGAGTGGACATCAGTCAGCATGTCAGAGGTGTTTTAAACAGACTGAAATGGTGAGTTGTTGAAGTCACAATAGATAGCTGGTGAAATCACTGAGGGTGCTTTAGTAATAAACTTGCATCTCCAGCCTACACAAACCAGCTTGTACTGCAGAACCCTTAAAGGAGAATTCCACCAATTTTTCAAAATTGCTGCATGATTACATGGTCAAGATATAAATGTCATTCAGACCATTTTGAAATGAAATGCTCCATTCTAGAGAAATTTACAGTCAGGATTGTCTTAAATTTTTTTCAGAATTGTGATTGAAACTAGGCATCCGAAGTTTGATGCCTCTAAAACCTTCCTCACCAAAAATTATGACATGAACTGTTTTTGGATTGTTTTTATGCTACTTTTGAGATAAGATTTAGGTGTTTTATAAAATCTATTCATGCCACAGAGTTACATACAGAGTGCTATAAGGCAAAATATATACCCATGGAAACCCCCCCCCCCCCCCCCGCCCCCCCCCCCCCCCCCCCGCTGATTGTCACTGTTTTACCATTGTATGTTCACTGGTCATTTTGGAAAATAAATAAAATAGCTATATTTGTGCTGTAAATATCACAACTCCTTTTTCCTGTCATCACCACTGAAGTCTAAGTCTGAGATGGTGCAATGCTTTTACACCCCGGATTCAAACACTGGCAGGCCTAATAAATCAAATCCTTAACTGAAGGATTACTAGGTGTTCTTCCTTCACAAAGGTGCCAGAGCATGTTAATGCTTTGACTCTCGACTTGATTTAGCCCGAATATGAGTATTAAATAATCGTTTTTTAAAACACCTTGTTAATATTGATTTACTGATATCCATTCTTCCTCTTTCGGCTTTTACATTTTTAGCTGAAATAGCCGTTTTTAGAGAAGTTGCCAGAGAATGAACAGAAAACTCTTGCTCTAGCAGCACAGCTCTTTCTCACTATGCTGCAAAAAGCAGCTGAAGCTAGACTTGGTGAACCGCAGAGTAGCTGTGAGATGAACAGAAAATTCATTCATTTGGAGAATGGAGCAATTTTACAGACAGACATCAAGGCGTAGGACTGTATCCCATCAATACTAGCGATTTCTTTAGGGATTAGAGTGGTCACACATTATCGATTAGTGTTAATTGTGTGGTTAACTGACTTAATGGTTTTGTCTTTTATATTCATCACTTATTTGAAATCAATACATTGTGGCTGATTTCTTTATTCTAGTCCAAAGACCTGAAAATCTTTTTGTCCATAACACGGAGGTCATAAATCTGGAAAGTAATACTTTGTCTTCATGCACCTGGTACTTTTGATGTTACTTTCTACAGACAGTCAGTCATGTGTTACAGGAGCCTTGAGACCTTCCAAGGACAAAAGGTGGTATCACTGTGGTGGTGTAGCATAACGTTTGTGTATACAATGCTGTCGACCGACGTCTTTCTCTTCTTAAACTGTCCATCCGTCATCTGAGATGTCCACTCTGGCTCAGTTGCTACTGTGCCTCCTGAGGGGGTGTCTATGCACCTGCTGTGATGGATGGTGGCAGTTTGGTGGAGTCCTGGGTGAGGAATGGCTGAGTAAGGTGGATGATGGATAAAGAGTTGGACGTAGTGTCCCTTTGGGGGACAAATACTTCAGACCCTCAGCTGGGTCCCCTTACCCTCCTCGTCTTTCTGAATCGCTCCATCAGGCATCAAAACCCTTTCGAAGGGGCGTCCATCATATGGGACGCAGACTGTCAACCGCATAATGTGTAAGCGATTAGAACTATGGCAGCACAGAAAATAACGTGGCAGGAAAGGCTAGCGTAACTAAACTGTGTCTGCTTTCACACCACTGGTCTTTAATGTGGTCTGCTCTCTCACCTCGCATTCAAGGCCAAAACGGACACGAACAAAAGGGATAATATATTAGGTACTGTATGTGGCTGTGCGAGGGTGGGCTGGAAATATCACTCACTGTCAGCACATGGTCATTGTCTGAGCTCGTTTTGGGTGCTTTACTCCACCAGTGAATCACACATCAGCAAAATCCCCAGGAAGAAATATAGCATCAGTAGATCTTTCAGAACAAAGCAGTTTGATATAAACCTATATCATCAGTCAGTAATCTCTTTTGTTTTATTTTTTGGCTAATGATTATTGTGTCAGTTAGTTAAGCAATACTTCGTGCAGTCTTATTGTTAAAGTTTCTATAAAGAAACAGGGTTTGAAATTTTCTTAATTTTGTCATAAACCATTTGATTCTCTGGATAAAAATAAATATCTTGGTAAATGTGTGTTGACAGAGGATCATTTGTACATTGCAAATTTATTGGTCTGTCCATGGCCACAAATGCACCCTGGACAACGGATAGAATGATAGCAAAATCTCATAAAAAAAAACAAACAATGTAAAGCTGTAGCACACAACTTGTCAAAATACATACATTTAGAGCATCGTATTCGTTCATTCATTCATTCATTTAAAGCCATATTTATTTTCTAGATATGCAAAAAGTCATCAAGATCAATTTTTGTGTACATTTGTTGTTGTTATGATGTAATGAAGCTAATTTATTGTTGTTTCCATCCTGCTTAGTTTTAATTAGCTACAACAGCATAGTTCAGTTTAGAAGTGTAACATTTTAAACTGGAAACCTCTCATAAATGCAAATGACTCAATAATTGATAGTATCTATATTTGATAATTGATAGTCATAACCTTTAAATAACAACCCAATCCACCTGCGTCTCCTGCCAGCAGTCCATTCGCAAATATGGTGTTTAAATCTGCCAATGATGTTTATGTTGCCCACAGTGAAAAATATCAATGTGTAGAATCTGCTTTCTGTTTGCTACGGTGTTTTCTATGACTGCATAAAAGAACCATAAGGCTTCCTTTATAATTAGATGCTTTGTGCTTATTTGTGAAGTTCTTTCAGGGAGCAGTTCAGATGGCTCAGGACTTATTACTGAATAAGTTTAACAGAGCGGTAATGAAACATTACTTATATGTGCATTGTATTTCTATTTGTTTTCTTGTTCAAAAATGAGAATTTGCATTTGTATTGGAGACAGAAAAGGACGCATTTTTACATCAGCCACAAATAGTTACTAACTCAATATTAAGCTTATCGTTTAAGGGGTTAATAAGGGAAAAATATTTAATTGATTAGAATGTTGAGGAAGGGCGTTTGGGCATTGTATGTGTGTGTGTGTGTGCGTGTTTGTGTGTGTGTGTGTGTGTGTGTGTGTGTGTGTGTGTGTGTGTGTGTTTTCTCAGTCAGCTCGTGTCTGCAGTGCTGTGCCTGCAGCTGGAGCTGCCTGGGTGAAGTAGACTGGACAAAAAAGATGAGTCACACTATGGCTGTTGTCTCTATATCCATCATCTTCTTCTTCTTTTCCTCAGCTGTGCTCACTCAGGGTTCAGCTAATGATGTACAAAAGAATTGTTGTTTATTAATAATGTACTTGCTTAATGGGGGAATAAAGTAATTAAAATGGGTGATGGGGTGGCAATGGGAGAAAACTACACTCTTAAAAGATTCCTAAAGGGTTCTTTACTTGGTACATTTAATTTACGAAAATCTTTCTTTGAAGATCCATTCCCTGAAAGGCTCTTTAGGGAGCCAAACGTGATTCTTCTGGGGATCCAAAGAACCTTTTTTCGGTACCTTTATTTTTAAGAGTGAACCTCCAGAGCATAAGTGCTGATTATGTAAACTGAAATGGCGCAATATAATCAACATTAATGTGGAATCATCTTCTAAATTGAGGACCTTGAGCATATCAAACTGTGTTTAACTAAAACAGTGCTCTTTGTATTGGTGGGCATTGAATCCATAGATCAGTTTTCGGCATCAAGCAGCTCCAAAGCCACATGCAATGCTTTTACTGCCCTGTTGGGGCTCCACAGTAGAATTATTAAGTAATCCTCTTTTGCAGTAAAGTAAAGCTCTGTGTATTGTTCTAACACAATTTTAACAATAAATGGTCTTAAATGCTGGAGTTAATGTAGCCTATATCTGCTAATTCACCAACCTGGGGCAGTCATGGGCTGGAGGTTAGGGAAGGTTATTGTCACCACAGCAGCGCAGGCAATAATCTCGCCTAACTAATCGCTAACAAAATGGCAAAGAGAAAGATTTAAGACGAACATCGATAATTCTGAGACAAACTGACCTATTTGTGTTTATAAGCAGTTGGTTTCCTGATATGTTTAATATAAATATAACAAGAAACACTAAAAAGTCACAATGCTGTAGTCAGCTTCTCATTTGATTTGTCTCATTAAGATTTTCCTGTTCCATCTTAAATGATACAACATTTAAATACATTCTGGTGCCTCTGGTGCTATTAAAGAGGATCAAGACTTTAGTTCCATAAAAAGTCAAGTGTTGAGAGACATTTTACTGTTCTACTTCTGCTGAAAAGTTTCCTACCGGTGATGTAAGGAAAGCGAAAGCTTAAAGCTGAGTAAAGTAAGTCTGTTCTTTGTTTATACTTTTGTCCTGTACTAGCACATCAGCACATACTGCAACTTACTTTCAGCCAAAATGGTAAAATAGACATAAAATGTTGTGGCTCCCAATGTGGTTTGGTTTTGTTGAAAGGATAAAAAGGCTCTTCGTAACATTTGGGTTGCCGACCCCTGACCTAGATGAACAAATGTCTTTCTGCTTTTTCATCATACAAACTGTTGTGTTAATACTGATGAAGATTAAATTAAAGCCATGATAATTATGTTGACTCCTGTCTTTAAGGAAACAGAGAACAAACACAGAAACAAATGCTGTGGCATTACAAAACACAGGCAAAGCACATATGACCAAATGGCTTATCACTGCTCCATGCAGAGACAGGGAGGCTCTTGTATGCTAAAAACAACAAACCCCCTGAAGGTAAATCTGCAGCATCTTAATGGGGGCGGATGTGGGTATTACTACATGGATGGGAATGTGACGATGACAAATTGAATGTCACCTATGAGTAATGAAAAGGAGCTTTTCCATGCTTGGGGTGTCATGGAGGCCTATAGACAGCAGCATCCCTGAAGCACTCAAGCATGGGCTTTTGTGTGTGACAGCGCCTCTCTGCACATGAGTGTATGTGTGTTTAAATGTCTAAGACAGGCCGTGTTCTGCTGAGGAACAAAAGACGGAGAAATTCAGTTCAACATTTTTGTCATTGTGTGCCCTGAGACCTCTAAAATTATGTGTATGTCTATTATATGTACAGTTACTGTGCAAAAGTCTTTTGAGCTGTAATTTATCTGTGCAGGACGGATGTTTTTTTTGTTGAAAAACACAAATATTACATTAAAAACAAATACACTGTGATTAGATCACAATGTTTAGTGAGTGCATTAGCTTAACCAGGTCCAGACCTCTCCTCGAGGAAGAGCAGTATTTACAGTAGTTTCAGTCCAATACCTGCTCAGCTCATCAGTCCCTCTTTAAATTACATCAAGTGTGCTGATGATGGAATGGAGAAAATCTATGGTAGATTGCATTAAGAAGTCAGGAACCAAAGTGGCTTTCTTGTATTTTTTTTTTTCATGACATTAATTTAGAAAACAAAACAAAACAGAAATTCCTGTTACATTTTATGGTAACACTTTACTGTAGGGTACTGTTCATAAGGCTTCATGACCCCTACATAAGCTTGCATGGCATCTGTTATAACTCTACATAAATGTTTAAAAATGTTTGTTCCAGTAAGCCTGAACATTTAATTTTGGTTCAAGTTAGCTAAAATAGATTTATGACAGATTACAATTATTAAAATAAGCATTTATAAACATTTATGTAGGTTGTATGTAGGTTGTACATACGCTTATCATGTCAGTTGTCATGATAAGCTTATGCAGATGTCAGGTAAGCTTTATGAACAGTACTCATTTACTACATGTATGTTTAATTGTATCTATTCTAATGTTGTCCTGTTATAATGTTTTTACTGGCAAGATTTTGTTACTGCTGAGCTAAATAATTTTAAATAACTTGCATAGCTGCATAAAAGTTTAGTACAGCACAACAGAAGAGGAAAAAGTCCATTTAATGTGCCTTTTTAATGAAATAATGTCTTCGAATAGTCATTCTGTCTAAGATTTAGTAGTATTATAACAATGTTTTACAGAAGTAGCATTTTGTCAGTCATAATAAACTGGACTGTAACACATTTTATTCCAAGTTTTGTATCACTTCTATCGGTCTATTTATCATGACATGTTCACATAATACAAAGTGCAGCCTGTTATATAGATAGCCATGATATAGAATAGTGAGATATGGCATATTGTAGCATGTATTGTAATTTTATATAAAATATTAAAATTTTGAAAAAAATTTTTTTTTAAGTATTTAGCAGTATATTATGTGTTAGTACTACATTTCCAATAAAAAACAACATGTGAGCAGGGTGAGCAGCTAATGGTCACTGAATGTTTTGTATAAACATTTGTTTTAAAAAAAAGCCTCTAAAAGTGCGCTCCTGCAGGCAGTGATGCCTCAGAGCCTTTGGGGATGGTCAGGCATTTCAGGGTTTCACAGAAGCATGTAGGCCTGATCCCTGAGGGTGTGCAGCACTCATGCCAGCATAGTGGCTTCAGATTCCCATATCTTCTGACAGCAATCTGTCAATGGCTTCACAAGTATGTAAACAGCGCACCAAGCTGTGGAGCGAGCCGAAAACATAATCTCTCTCCACACCGAGGGTTGTATGGCATATTAAAATACCACAAAGCAAAGGTGCAGCACACCTCCTTTCAAACAAGCAGAATGTCATAACAGGGAAACTCAGTGTGTGATCATGTGCTATATAGGTCTCTGTAATGTTCAGTGTCTTGGTCTTAGTATGCGATTGTCTAGCTGAGCTAGCAAAGTTACTGCAGAGAAGAAGATAAGAGAGGAACTGTTCCAGTTAGCCTTTGTGTTTGATATTATTTTTTATTTCATTTTTGTGTTTTTGTTTTTTGCCACCTATTTTGCTCCCATTCAGTCACAGCATAGCATTCCTTTTAAAGGAATTCTCTTTAAAGGAATACTTCAGGGAAAAGTAGTTAAGTTAAGCAGTTAAGACATACTCAGTGTTTAAAGTTTGCTTCTTTGATTGTGTACGGGTGCTATGAGGCTATGCCTAAATCTGCAGGCCTAAATCATCACAGGCTTGCCTTGCACTGTATGAAATTGGTAAGTAATTACAATTAGTCATGACATTTTTTTTTACAAAATCCAGACTCCAAGGTTTGTTACTTTTATTTTAGCCATGCGAAGGACATTTGGGCATGTTTTATAATAATAATATGTTATACAATATCACAAATTCCATAGGTAACTCTACTTTAGATCACTCAGCTCAAATTAAGAAAGTGTGTATTGCTTTAGGCATGCAGTTTATATATATGTGTGTGCCTTTGTTGCTTGTTAGCTACATTTGAAGCCCATAGCTCAAGTGTAAAACTAAAGAGACACATTTTCTTAACTGCTTATCCTTCTGGGTCACAGGGAGTGCAGGAGCCTTTCCCAGCAGCCCATAAAGGGAAGGCAGGAAACACCCTGGATAGGTCATCAGTCCACCGCAGAGCAGACACACTGACATATACATTCAGGGGCAATTTAGCGTGTCCAATTGGCCTGACTGCATGTCTTTGGACTGTGTGAGGAAGCTGACAGAGACACAGGGAGAACATGCAAAATCCACACTGAAAGGCCCAAAAACAGGCCCTTCTTGCTGTGAGGTGACACCATGTCGTCCTACTAAAGAACAAAACAGTTCGGTTCTATTTTTTCCTTAATTAAACACCTTTTTCAAATGAGAATAAAGCCTTCCATTAAATAGCTAAGCTCTCAGCTACGGGAGTGAACTGTTATTAAACTTCCAGATTCAAAACTGACTTTCAGAGCTGTTTATTCCAGTTACTTTGTGAGTTGTCTTTAATATTGTGTGTGTATAACTGAGTGTAGTCTGGTCTTGCTGCAGAGAGAGACAGACTCATATGGTTCCACTCAGAAAGTATGTTCTGCAGAAATGTGCTTCGAGGAGCTCCTGTTTCCAGCATGCGTAGGTGCGGCTGTGTATTTAGGTCAGAGCAGAGCAGTGCAGAGCAGAGCAGTGCTGCTGTTTTCCTCCCAGTCCGAGAGAAGCTTTATGAACTGCACTCTCACTGGCTGCAATGAGCCATGTCAGTTTACATTTGCATTAACACTCTTCTCCGAACAGACCGTCATGAGGACTGGCTGGACCCTCTGGGGAATAATCGAGCGTTCCACCAACAGTCTGCTTTAGTCACTGCAAAAGAGTGCGGGACTGACATTGTCATCACAATCATCCATTTATCCCTCTTGTTTTACAGCAGGGAGCTTCACAGAATTAATCTAAAGGTTTTTATGGAAGTGTGTAATAAACAAAGCTTGGTGAGACTGTTGATTACATTTTACTGTCTCAGGTGTTCTGTTCTGCTGCAGGCCAGTTTGCTTGGAGCAAAGAGTCTGCAGTTCTAGGGGCACTGTGAATTAGACCAAGCCTCTGGCTCTGCTCACTTCATGCTAGTCTCTAAAGCACACCATTCATTCCATGTTGTTTTCATTCCCCCCTCTTCCACTACATGCATGGAAAAAAAGTGTTTTCCTAAGCAGAGGCATTCCACAGAAAAAAGATTTTCTCTCTCTATCTCTCTCCCTCTCTCTCTCTCTCTCTCTCTCTCTCTCTCTCTCTCTCTCTCTCTCTCTCTCTCTCTCTCTCTCTCTCTCTCACACCCACACACACACACACACACACACACACACACACACACACACACACACACACACGCACACACACACCTGGATGAAGGCTGTTCATTCGATACCCTGGCTTTTGAGCTTTCATGCACTTAGATGGCCAAAAATATGTCCTCTCTCTAGAGCAACATGAATCTAGCGCTACAGCACTAATGACATACCAGGATCAGCAAAGACAAACAAACACTGTTACCTGAACATGCCATTTAGTTTCTTTGTGTTTATTTGTGTTTAATATATATTTAAGTTCAAGACCCGTCTGGCTACAGTACCAATCCGAACCTCAGAGTACAGCCAGGCTCTATTTTCTGCTGTAAAATGATAAAATTTCTGTACTGGAGCACAGGAAGCATCAGCTCATGTAATGAAAGAGAAATAAATAATGTAATGGGGGAAATCAGTGTTTCTGGGCAATGGACAATGGACACAGTCAGGCCAAGAGTGCACATGCTGGAATGAAATACTTTATCTTTCAAATGTTGTTTGACTCAAATGTCTCCTTACTTTAAATGTGCTGTGCTTCATGAGAATGTTTTTAAAAGAACATGGCTCAGGGTTCCGCTGTTAATTACAGTACACTGGTAGTTCTGTAGAGGTAGTTATACTGGTGGTTCTGTAGAGGCAGGTATACTGGTGGTTCTGTAGAGGTAGTTATACTGGTGGTTCTGTAGAGGCAGGTATACTGGTGGTTCTGTAGAGGTAGTTATACTGGTGGTTCTGTAGAGGTAGTTATTCTGGTGGTTCTGTAGAGGTAGTTATACTGGTGGTTCTGTAGAGGCAGGTATACTGGTAGTTCTGTAGAGGTAGTTATTCTGGTGGTTCTGTAGAGGTAGTTATACTGGTGGTTCTGTAGAGGTAGTTATTCTGGTGGTTCTGTAGAGGTAGTTATTCTGGTAGTTCTGTAGTGATAGTTATACTGGTAGTTCTGTAGAGGTAGTTATACTGGTGGTTCTGCAGAGGTAGTTATGCTGGTGGTTCTGTAGAGGTAGTTAAACTGGTGGTTCTGTAGAGGTAGTTATGCTGGAGTTTCTGTAGAGGTAGTTAAACTGGTGGTTCTGTAGAGGTAGTTATGCTGGTGTTTCTGTAGAGGTAGTTAAACTGGTGGTTCTGCAGAGGTAGTTATGCTGGTGTTTCTGTAGAGGTAGTTAAACTGGTGGTTCTGTAGAGGTAGAGAGGTAGTTATGCTGGTGTTTCTTTAGAGGTAGTTAAACTGGTAGTTCTGTAGTGATAGTTATACTGGTGGTTCTGTAGAGGTAGTTATGCTGGTGGTTCTGTAGAGGTAGTTAAACTGGTGGTTCTGTAGAGGTAGTTATGCTGGTGTTTCTGTAGAGGTAGTTAAACTGGTAGCTCTGTAACAGTAGTTATACTGGTGGTTCTGTAGAGGTAGTTATGCTGGTGGTTCTGTAGAGGTAGTTATGCTGGTGTTTCTGTAGAGGTAGTTAAACTGGTGGTTCTGTAGAGGTAGTTATGCTGGTGGTTCTGTAGAAGTAGTTAAACTGGTGGTTCTGTAGAGGTAGTTATGCTGGTGTTTCTGTAGAGGTAGTTAAACTGGTGGTTCTGTAGAGGTAGTTATGCTGGTGGTTCTGTAGAGGTAGTTAAACTGGTGGTTCTGTAGAGGTAGTTATGCTGGTGGTTCTGTAGAGGTAGTTATGCTGGTGTTTCTGTAGAGGTAGTTAAACTGGTGGTTCTGTAGAGGTAGAGAGGTAGTTATGCTGGTGTTTCTTTAGAGGTAGTTAAACTGGTAGTTCTGTAGTGATAGTTATACTGGTGGTTCTGTAGAGGTAGTTATGCTGGTGGTTCTGTAGAGGTAGTTAAACTGGTGGTTCTGTAGAGGTAGTTATGCTGGTGGTTCTGTAGAGGTAGTTATACTGGTGGTTCTGTAGAGGTAGTTAAGCTGGTGGTTCTGTAGGGGTAGTTATGCTGGTGTTTCTGTAGAGGTAGTTAAACTGGTGGTTCTGTATAGGTAGTTAAACTGGTTGTTCTGTAGAGGTAGTTATACTGGTGGTTCTGTAGAGGTAGTTATGCTGGTGGTTCTGTAGAGGTAGTTAAACTGGTGGTTCTGTAGAGGTAGTTATGCTGGTGGTTCTGAAGGGGTAGTTATGCTGGTGGTTCTGAAGGGGTAGTTATGCTGGTGGTTCTGTAGCAGTAGTTATACTGGTGGTTCTGTAGAGGTAGTTATGCTGGTGGTTCTGAAGGGGTAGTTATGCTGGTGGTTCTGAAGGGGTAGTTATGCTGGTGGTTCTGTAGCAGTAGTTATACTGGTGGTTCTGTAGAGGTAGTTATGCTGGTGGCTCTGAAGGGGTAGTTATGCTGGTGGTTCTGATGGGGTAGTTATGCTGGTGGTTCTGTAGCGGTAGTTATACTGGTGGTTCTGTAGAGGTAGTTATGCTGGTGGTTCTGAAGGGGTAGCTATGCTGGTGGTTTTGTAGCGGTAGTTATGCTCGTAGTTCTGAAGGGATGGTTATGCTGGTAGTTCTGACGGGGTAGTTATGCTGGTGGTTCTGTAGCGGTAGTTATGCTCGTAGTTCTGAAGGGGTACTTATGCTGGTGGTTCTGAAGGGGTAGTTATGCTGGTGGTTCTGTAGCGGTAGTTATGCTCATAGTTCTGAAGGGGTAGTTATGCTGGTGGTTCTGAAGGGGTAGTTATGCTGGTGGTTCTGTAGCGGTAGTTATGCTCATAGTTCTGAAGGGGTGGTTATGCTGGTGGTTCTGACGGGGTAGTTATGCTGGTGGTTCTGTAGCGGTAGTTATGCTCATAGTTCTGAAGGGGTAGTTATGCTGGTGGTTCTGAAGGGGTAGTTATGCTGGTGGTTCTGTAGCGGTAGTTATGCTGGTGGTTCTGTACTTGTATTAGTTTGCTACAAGTGCAGTGTGTGAACTGTGCGCTGTAGCTTTGCAACCACGGACATCTGAAAGTTGTGTTTGGAGCTTGACTCCTGCCCTGCTGATCATGATCTGTGCCCCAGCATCTTAATGTGTGGCCCCTTCTCTGCCCCACACATGCAGCCCCTATGGACCAAAAGCTCCAGAAGCATACATCATCCCACAGAGATGATCTACAGTGAGCTGAATGAGTCATCCACTCAAGCCAAGCTCACAGTGTCAACACTCATGATGCTGTGGTAATGTAATTATTACCAGAGCAGCTCTGTGATTTCAGTCCTGTTCAAATCCATCATATCGCTAACTTTTTACAGACTGCAAACTTGTTTAATTAAAAAAAAATGTTTTGCTTTCCTTGAGTTTGTGAAAGGCACTTTACACATGTAAATTATCTTTACTTGCATTCTGTTTGTGCCCAAATCAAGCTGATGTATACTGGCCTGCTTCAAATTTATGATGCAGAATGTAAAACATTCTGAACATTACAATAGAACATTACGTTCCCTAATGATAGCTTAGTAGGTTGGCATAAGAGAAATTCTAATAAACATGATGAGATTTTGTACTGTCAAAAATTTGTACTCTAAATACTGTACATTTCAGGATACAAATGCTGCTGCTGTGGTGGAACCCTCACGGCTCTTCAGTACATTACATTTTGTGGAGCATAATTGTAATATCCTGGTGCAGCTGTTTTTCATTTGCGTGAACCTTATATACTCTGTTTTTACTCCTAATTTAAAAAAAAGCTATTGTTATTTTTAATTCATTTTGCAGATTGAAATTGATTCAATTGAAATTGAAAGGCAATAAAAACAGAAAGCAGTGACCTGTAAATCCTCTTTGACCTGTATCTAAATGAAAACAGCACAAGAAACAGATATTATATATTGTAGCTTTTACTTGGGACAGGAGCAATGAAAAATATCTTAAACAGGTGATGCAGTCACTACAAACAATGTAAATGTTCCCTCAGAGGTACAACAGTGATTTTAAGTTCCAGTTGTGTATGTTAAATATGTTTTTCAGGGTGATATGTATGTGTTTGTCCATCCATCCATCCATCCATCCATTATCTTCCGCTTGTCCGGGGTTCGGGTCGCGGGGGCAGCATCCTAAGCAATGAAGCCCAGACCTCCCTTTCCCCAGCCACTTGCACCAGCTCTCCAAGGGGGATTCCGAGGCGCTCCCAGGCCAGCTGGGCGATATAGTCGCGCCAGCGTGTCCTGGGTCTTCCCCGGGGCCTCCTCCCAGGTGGACTCGCCTGTGACACCTCCCGAGGGAGGCGTCCAGGAGGCATCCTAACCAGATGCCCGAACCACCTCAGCTGGCTCCTCTCGACGTGAAGAAGCAGCGGCTCTACTCCGAGTCCCTCCCGGATGACTGAACTTCTCACCCTATCTCTAAGGGAGAGTCCAGACACCCTGTGGAGGAAACTCATTTCGGCCGCTTGTATTCGCGATCTTATTCTTTCGGTCATTACCCAAAGCTCATGACCATAGGTGAGGGTGGGAACGTAGATCGACCGGTAAATCGAGAGCCTTGCCTTATGGCTCAGCTCTTTCTTTACCACAACAGACCGGTAAAGAGCCCGCATCACTGCTGACCCAGCACCAATCCGCCTGTCAATCTCCCGCTCCCTTGTACCATCACTCGTGAACAAGACCCCGAGATACTTGAACTCCTCCACTTGAGGCAAGAGCCTATCCCCGACCCAGAGAGGGCTCTCCACCCTTTTCCGCCTGAGAACCATGGTCTCGGATTTAGAGGTACTGATTCTCATCCCAGCCGCTTCACACTCGGCTGCAAACCGATCCAGCGAAAGCTGAAGTTCGCGGCCTGATGTCCCCAATAATACCACATCATCTGCAAACAGCAGTGATGTGACCCTGAGGTCACCAAACCGGACACCCTCCATCCCTTGACTGCGCCTAGAAATTCTATCCATAAAAATTATGAATAGAATCGGTGACAAAGGGCAGCCCTGACGGAGTCCAACTCTCACTGGGAACGAGTCTGACTTACTGCCGGCTATGCAAACCAAACTCCAGCTTTGTTTGTACAGGGCCTGAATGGCTCGTAGCAAAGAGCCATGTACCCCATACTCCCGAAGCACCTCCCACAGAATACCCCGGGGAACACAGTTGAATGCCTTCTCCAGATCCACAAAGCACATGTGGACTGGTTGGGCAAACTCCCATGAACCCTCCAGAATCCTGGAGAGGGTGAAGAGTTGGTCCAGTGTTCCACGACCAGGGCGGAACCCGCACTGTTCCTCCTGGATCCGAGGTTCGACTATAAGCCGGACTCTCTTCTCCAGTACCCCTGCATAGACCTTGCCAGGGAGGCTGAGGAGTGTGATTACCCTGTAGTTGGAACACACCCTCCGGTCCCCTTTTTTAAAAACAGGCACCACCACCCCAGTCTGCCAATCCAGTGGCACCGCCCCTGATGTCCACACAATGTTGAAAAGGTGTGTCAGCCAAGACAGCCCCACAACATCCAGAGCCTTGAGGAACTCAGGGCGGATCTCATCCACCCCTGGAGCCTTGCCACCAAGGAGCTTCTTAACTACCTTAGCGACTTCGGCCTCAGTAATGGACAAGCCTATTCCCATGTCCCCAGACTCAGCCTCCTCACTGGAGAACGTGTCGGTGGGATTGAGAAGGTCCTCAAAGTATTCCTTCCACCGCCCAATGACGTCTTCAGTCGAAGTCAGCAGCACACCATCTCCACTATATACAGTGCTAGTGGCACACTGCTTTCCCCTTCTGAGTCGCCTTACGGTTTGCCAGAATCTTTTCGGAGCCAACCTAAAGTCAGTTTCCAAGGCCTCACCAAACTCCTCCCATACACGGGTTTTTGCCTTGGCAACAACTGAAGCCGCAGATCGCTTGGCCTGTCGATACCTGCCAGCTGCCTCTGGTGTCCCACAGGCCAACCATGCCCAGTAGGACTCCTTCTTCAGCTTGACGGCATCTCTCACCTGGGGTGTCCACCACCGGGTTCGAGGATTACCGCCCCGACAGGCACCAACTACCTTACGGCCACAGCTACAGTCAGCCGCTTCAGCAATGGAGGAACGGAACATGGCCCATTCTGAGTCAATGTCCTCCACCTCCCCCGATATCTGGTCAAAGTTCTGACGGAGGTGTGAGTTGAAGATCAATCTGACAGGTTCTTCTGCTAGACGTTCCCAGCAAACCCTCACTATGCGTTTGGGCTTGCCTGGTCTGACCGGCATCTTCCCCCACCAATTGATCCAACTCACCACCAGGTGGTGATCAGTTGACAGCTCAGCTCCTCTCTTTACCCGAGTGTCCAAAACACATGGCCGCAAGGCCGATGGCACGACTACAAAGTCAATCATTGAACTGCGGCCTAGGGTGTCCTGGTGCCATGTGCACTTATGGACATCCTTGTGTTCAAACATGGTGTTCATGATGGACAAACTGTGGTTGGCGCAGAAGTCCAAAAACTGAACACCACTCAGGTTCAGATCAGAGAGGCCATTCCTCCCAATCACACCCCTCCAGGTCTCACTGTCATTGCCCACGTGAGCGTTGAAGTCCCCCAGTAGGACAATAGAGTCTCCAGGAGGAGCACTTTCAAGCACCCTTCCCAAGGACTCTAAGAAGGCTGGGTACTCTGAACTGCTGTTCGGTGCATAAGCACAGACAACAGTCAGGACCCGTTCCCCAACCCGAAGGCGTAGGGAAGCTACCCTCTCGTCCACCGGAGAAAACCCCAACATACAGGCACCGAGTCGAGGGGCTATGAGAAAGCCCACACCTGCCCGCCGCCCCTCACCATGGGCAACTCCAGAAAAGAATAAAGTCCAGCCCCTCTCAAGGAGATTGGACCCAGAGCCCAAGCTGTGTGTTGAGGTGAGCCCGACTATATCTAGCCGGTATCTCTCAACCTCGCGCACCAACTCAGGCTCCTTCCCCGCCAGTGAGGTAACGTTCCAAGTTCCAAAAGCCAGTTTCAGCAACCGAGGATCAGAACGCCAAGGCCCACGCCTTCGGACACTGCCCGATCCACAACGCACCGAACCCCTACTACTGCCCCTCCCATTGGTGGTGGGTCGATGGGAGGGGGGACTCATGTAACTCCTTCGGGCTGGGCCCGGCCGGGCACCATGAGTAAATGCCCGGCCACCAGACGCTCGCTGGCGAGCCCCTCCCCCAGGCCTGGCTCCAGGGTGGGGCCCCGGTAACCCTGTTCCGGGCAGGGTACACAAGTCCTGTTTTTGTGTCTTCATAGGGGTTATTATGGATCACACTTTGTCTGACCTGTCACATAGGACCAGTTTGCCATGGGAGACCCTACCAGGAGCTGTATGTGTTTGTACCATTTCTTAATCTAATGATTTAAAACAGAGCAATAACATATAAAGCCTGGAGATGGGACAGGGTGTGTGGAGTCAGTACAACTTAGAAAATATCATTTCAATAGATTATGGTTACATTATGTTTCCTGAGCATAGGTACTGAGATGTATCCTTGAGGGTACCACCCTGGTGACAAGATGAATACTGACCCAGTAAAAGGAGCATCTAGGAAAGGCCTAGGTCTTCATAAGCAAGAATGAGTCAAGACTCACCACATTCCCTGAAAATACATTATCTAAAACTATTTAAAAGTAATGTGCACGTGTTAGGATATGTGGGTTTTCATGCTCTACAGTGCATAACATCATCAAAAGATTCAGGGAATCCAGAGTAATTTATGTGTCCAAAGAGCAAGACTGAAAACCACAGACGGCACTACATTTAAAACCAGCATGTTTCTGTGATGATTAATGAAAAACTTTCATATGAACTTAGAAAAGAATGCAAAATAGAAGCACTTTCACTACTTGTCTTAGACATTTTGGCCCCACAGTATTTACAAAAAAAGAAGCAAAAATCAAAAAGGTAAATCAAAATGTTATCATGTTTTCAATTTTAAAACAAAATATAGCACACCGTTTAAACAGAATTGACTGTCTATTTTTATTAGCATCACATATTTAGTTTTAAATTAAAACTGAAAACATTTAAAATTGAGGTTCCCATGAATGAGTATAGTGCACCTTTAAAATGTGAAAATGGTGGACCTTATGAACATTGTTGTTCCTTTCAGGTGTAAAATTATAGCTACTCTATGTCATTTACACACAAATCTCTTACCCTGTGCAAATCCTTATCCTGGACAATGTCCAATGTTAACATTCCTTTATGAACATACATTTGGAAAAGGTGTCCTGTCCAAATAGTGTTTTGAAAACTTCTTTCTCTTTCCATGCATGTATATGCTGAAGTTTACCTTAACACTCAGTAGCAGAGAGTGGAAAGTCTGAAATCTATTACATTCTGTGGGCAGATATAGATACCATTCACAGCTTCATATCCAGCGGATGTGTTCCCACCCTCTCCAAGTGAGCCGGTATGGAAATGGAGGTACATGGGCCCTTTGTTGTGGAGGGAAGCAGTGCTATCCCTCTGTCAATCTCTTGCTCCGAAGCATTTATCTCAACAAGACCAGCTTTCAGGTGGTAAAACCCCACTGGATGCTACAATATCACCCTGTACTTCCAGCTCTTTGAGGAGCGGAATCAGATTGGATCTCGGGGGCGGAATCGTGGCTTCCCTCATCCACCCATATTTTTCTAATTTAGTCAGATGATTCTTCACAGAGCAGGTCTATGACATCACCCAGAGCTAGCACAGATGAACCATAAGGTCTTGTTGAGCAGATTTGTTTGAAGAAGATACGAAAGTTTGACATGGTGTCTCAGAACCCAAGTGATGTGTATACTGAAGGGATCAGACAAATTATGGGTTAGCCTTATTTTGGTTTATCTTAGGCCTATAATATAATGCTTTTGCCATGGTGTATGCACTTATGAGGAGAGTTCATACCCTCCAAAGATTAAATGACATAGTAAGAAGAAGCTTATACAAACAATTTTGCTTAGAAATTTGCCTGTCAGTCGTTGTTTTTCAAGGTTTTCGGACATTATTTCTGATATTAAAGTTTTAGGTCAAGTTCTTTAGGATTCCATGAAGAATTACAGTATTAAAGATAAGACAGTACTACAGAATTATTATCCCCTTAAATGACCAGGGCCCACCAGCAGGCCTGAAGCTTTGTTACACACTATATAGCTCAGTCGGTTTGCATTGAGGTCCCTGTAGTTACTAAATAACAAGCCTTAGTATATGATAAACTTGCGATTTTAAGGGGTTAAATAGAAGGGAAAATATCATATATTATTACATTAAACAGTGCTATATACACCTTAGTAGTTTCTAGTTTCTTATTACATTACATCACAGTTTTTGTAATGGTTAAAGCACTTTAACTATTAAATATCCTAAACAGTACTTTGACGAGCAAGTGGCAAATATGATTCTAGTGATATATTCCATTTACTGACCTTGAGACTAACAGCATGCTCCATACAGTTGAATTTATGTTAGTTACACACTGTGAGAAAGCTGTTTTGAGTTCCAATGGCAGAAAGAGAGATTACAAGCCCATAGACTTTATTTTGGAAGTAGTATCTTACTGATCGCCAAGTAAAGCAGCACATCTATAGGAATCATTTTAACTGTCAGAGAAGGGACTCGGGTCATTCTGGAGCATTACTGATTTCAGCTGTTAAAAAATGAAGCCAACCTCTCAACACATGAAAGATTTTTTATGGAAGAACAACTTTGATAATTCCCATTCGCCCTCTGTTTTAAGAGCAGATGACCCACAAGTCCAGTAAATTCACTGAAATGAATTGATTTCATTCTTTATAGTCATAAAGTGAACACACTCCTTTTTAACACTCTGCATTTCAAAAGGACTAATATTTTTACAGCTAAGCTTAAGACTTAGAGACGTAGGCTAATGTGAAGTGATATTTCTCTTGTTTTGCTTGATCCAATGTAACAAATACATTGTAACTCCACAGCAAATGTTGAGTGTAAACATACCTCAGTAAGAGGGTAATTGGCTTTTGAAAGGTGACAACCACAACAAAGTGGGCCCAGTGCAAATCCTGTTGGGCTTCAGAGAGTATGCCCATCTCTGTGGTGACCCCAAGGTAGAGTAAACATTTCATCTGCCCCTCATGACTCTAACGTAATTACCCCGTCACCCCTGGGGAACCACTGCGTGCTTTTACCAGCTATAAACGCACCAAGAAATAGCCTCTAAAACTCAGTGTTGACCTGTTTGCTTCTAATAAGCTCAATGTCATCAGGAGAGGCATTACAATGATCAGGTAGCCAAAGTGAAGGAGATTTGAGTGGCAACAAAAACATCTTTTAAGAAGCTGAAAATGTACTGATATAATTAATTAATTTTTTTCTTGAGTATTATAGATTTGACAGCCGTGCCGAATAAACTCAACATCTGATTACATCAGATTAAATTAAATAACTTTGAAGAAATTTTCCTCACAAACTGCCCAGTCAGTTAGTTAGGAAAAGATATTGAAGCCAGGCTCATGTTATTCATGTTATATTATAAATTAAAGTGCAGTGTTTAATACTACTGACAAAAATGCTTTTCATTCCCTGAAGAACCTTTTGATGAATGTCTCTTTTTTAGAAGTATTTTTGTAAATAAGGTGTGTAAGTGTGAAGAACCTGCTTAAAGTTTTAAGAACCTCCACACAATGTAAAGGTTCTAAACCCGTTGAAGGTTTCTCCTCTTCTGCAAGATAAGAACTAAGAATTTAGGAACCTTTATTATCAAGATAAGATGTTGCTCATGTGACTGTAGATCATCACACACTGTTAGTGCTCTGTGTTTATCTGTATGAGTGTATGTGCATCTGTCAATGCATCTGTATGTGCACATGATTGTGTGAAAGTGTGTGTGTTGGAAGGGGGGGTGGTATCATGCTCAAAGCACACACTAATCTGATTTTACCCCACTCACTCATTATCAGTCTGTGCACAGCTGCCTGTGACCTTTGCTTATGCAGGTTTAGTGTGCTGGGTGCTGTAAGAGGATTTTGTTCTTCACTGGTTTTCTCCAGCCAGCTTCTCCCACCAAAACCCACATCAGTGAATGACTGAGACAGAGTCAGACGCTCACTGGCAGCGAAGGTAACTTGTTGTGCTTCATCTGTACTTTAGTTTGAAGTACACTCTTAAAATAAAGGTGCCATAAAGGGCTCTGTGGAGCAAAAGAGCCACTTTTCCCTGAAGATCTTTTTAGTGGATAATTTTCTAAAGAAGCATTCTTGTAAATGTGATGTGCATGTGTGAAGACCCTTTGTAAATTTGAAAGAACCTCATAAAATGTCTATACAAATTAAATATTTTTCCCCAGAACTGTGCGTTCAAGCCAAAAACCATTTAGGGTTTATATCTGCTACACATTCACCTATATGTAATAATGGCTTGACACATTGGCCTAAAACACAGAGAACAACAGAATTGAAAGTACTGTACAAATGAATACAATTCTATACAATTCTAGCCTACATGCTTTTGAAAATAGCCCAGTTGATTTGTCCCAGAGGCTGCTTTTGTTTTTTTTTTAGGTTACATTGCACTTATCTAAAGCAGGCCAGCAGGATAAAGCACACACTCACTTTCTCTGCTCCAGGGACATTAACACCACACATCCAGCTAAGAGTTGTTGAAGTTGGAAAGCACTGTACAAGTCCTGTGAGTGTGTAAGAGATTGGCAGCTCTTCTGCAGAAGGAGCTGAGATCACTATTAATGAAAGTAAAACCCAAAAATAGAACCCTAAAGATGTGATCTGCTTTGATACCTGAGCACTAACATTAAATCACTGAGGGTTTTATTACATACTCTTATTATTTGGAAATCACATGAAAGTGATCAATAAAACATTTTGTTTGAAACCTTGCGAGCATGCAGTCTTTACTGCAATGCATCAGGTTCAAATAGCTAACCTTTCATTATGGAAAAACTTTTAGTCCCATGAACAGAAAGAAGAGCTATGTGCAGTAAATGTGGTGCTTAAAGTAAAGAGACAACCATTTGAAGCTGTTGGCTAGCATGAAGTTTGGGTAGCAAGTATATTAGCTTGCACAATGGCTAATCTAGCTGAAGTGTTACTAAGTTAGAGACTGTGTTCTTTTCAAACTTACTAAACTGTAGCTGGATTAGCTGTGCACTGCAGCTAATAACTGAAATTCTCTACTAAAGACTCAAGTCACACTCAAATCCCAGTCCGTATTAAATACAAAGTGGACATTTATCCATGTGCATAAATAAATTGTGCTAAATATAAATTGTGCTAAATAAATAACTGATTCTAGTAGTTTATACTTCATAAAGGGGAATCAAAAAGTTTTGCATTTCAGTCAATGAGAAGTACACACAGTCATTCAGAGTGGTTTGATGTGAAATGGTTTGTTGTAAGGAAAGCCAAAGACCCTGTACAGTGGTGGTGATAGGACCCATGTCGCCATGTCTACAACACAAATATATGCATTTTATTTACTATCCAAAACACCAGTGAACCTGCATGTCCTCTGAGTTTATTTATGTAAGGCTGGTGATGTTAAATCTGTGATAGTGATAAATCTGGAGTAATACGTTTTCTTTTGGGACTATCTTGCTTTGTAATCCCCTGCATGGACCTCTTTGACGTAAATGGCTCTTAAAAAAAAAAATTCCATGGCAAAACTTTTTTCTCAATAGTGTCGAAAAACAATGTCACATATATAAACCTGTGTGTTTGTAACCATTTCATATAATAACTTTATGTGAAGGAGCTTTCAGAGGCATTAAACTCTTCTTCAGATGTCTGGTTCCTATCACCACCACTGTGAACAATTCTGACTATACATTTTACAAGAACAGAGAAGATCACACCAAACCACTTTGAATGAGTTTGTTTACATCTTAACCATTTAATTATGGAAGAAAGAATAAAATTTGGTGGAATTCCCCTTTAAGGGTCTGGATGTGGGTCCACATTTTGATTCTTATACCTAAATGACTTACATATTATTTTTATAGTAGTTCCTGAAAATATTGAAGTAGTTAATGAATAATAAGCCCCAACATTGATAACTATATAATACGCTTACAGTTTAAAAAACACAGTGCTCCTTTTTTCTATTCCTCTTTAGGCCTGACCTGTGAGACGTCTTAGTTAGTGAGCATCCTGTCAAGGCTGTAATGGCCTGGTTGTTAGGCTGATGGATGTGTATTTCCTAAAAAACGGCCCCTCATTCAGACATGAAACTATACATCATTCTAATTGACTGGGGTCAGACTGTGACTTGTGACAATTATAGCTGAGCAAATGAGCAGCTACTGGGCAGACAGACACTTTAGATTGGCACTAATGAAATAATCAGACTCAGCACTCAGTCACAGTAAGTGCTTTTGGAATTGCTTGTTGCAGTTCCCTCCAAACTGGCCTGGGTTTGTGCACGTATTCCAATTTATGTCTGATCATGATCTTATTACGTTTTAAATCAAGTTTGTTTATTTTTATTTCTCAAAATCACTAAAATAATGTTTACATAATTAATAAAATATATACACCAGAATGAAATATCACATAAAACATTTTTGCAAAAAGTAAAAAGGCATTTGCAAAGGCTAAGCTGTCTATTTAGTCCAGGCCTGAATAAGGGCACTGTTCGCCCAAACTAGCTTCTGAATAAATGTTTACACAAGCAGTCACATGACTGTATGAAAAAACCCACTAATTTAAAGTCTGATTAAACTTCCAGGTTAAGAACTTTATGGCCATTTAAATACATATGTCACTGTGAGGGGGAAAGTGATATTAAAGCACACACAAGACACTCTTTGATTAGACGCAAGCACTATGAATGCAAATGGAAACACAAAGCTATGTTGGTACTGCACTTAAAAAAGTGATGCATTGAATTTACTTAATTCAAATATTTCCACATATAACAGATTCCACATAAAATATACCACATCAACACAGTAATGCCCAAAACTTAACAGAAAGATCAAACTGTGATGATGTATGTTATTCATGTGGAACCGACATTCGCATTAGGTAAATTCAATGTACTTTTGTCAGTGCGGGTCTTCAACTCCAGTGTCATCCAAGAGTATACAAAACTCTCTAGTGCTGTTTTACAATGATTAAATTTGCAAATGAATAGCTGATCTTCTTATATAAGAAAGCAAATTCACTTCCAGTTTGTTCATCCAAAGTACCCTTAAATGGCTAAGTGGTACTTTTAATGTCGTTGACATTCTTTTCCAGCTTTGGGGTGAGAGCAGATATTATGGGCACTACTGAGATCTGCAGATGATGCTGCTATGGTGGAAAAATAGTCTTTTAGGAATATCAAAGAAGTCAGATTGGGGGATTTTTCCACGCTGCTGGCGACACATAGAGGAACACAGACCCACACAGGCTATATGTAAATAAAGCCACTGGATAAGACATGAATGTTGGGCTCTGGTCTCCAGTCTCTGGCCTTATAAGGACACTGTGTGTTTCTGAGAGCAGACCCAGAGATATCTGATCCACAGAAACAAATGGAAAACACTCACTGTTTCTACCAGGAGGAAAAAGAGGGCAGCGGGGTGGTCCTGAGACATCTATTTTACAGATGAGAGTACTCGTGTGTTTTGACAATTCTGACCTTAAGGACTAAACGAGGTTGAGAACATTAAATAAAAGTGAGGCTCAGGTCTTCGGATCTTGCTTTCTTCAGCGCTGATGGAGGGTTACAAAATGACGTTTTATAAAAACACAGTTCAAATCTTAAAATTTGATTGGCTGAGCCACGTTTGAAGCTTCAAAATACTTGATAGGCAACCACATTTGACCACCATCAAATAAATTCTGTGTTAAATACCAAGAATTTGCTCATGGAGCAATTGCTGACTCTTCTGTTTGTTGACAACCCTTGCCTGCTGTTAACAAACAGGTTGGCTTGATGGAAGAATTGCTTATGGTGTGCTTATTATTATAAGAAATACATTATTTATTGAACATTGGTGTATTATTTCATACCGTGTTTCACTGCCATTTTTAAAAAGTAATATGCTACTTGACTCCATGATTCATAATTTAATCACAGATAAGGTTTTAGACACTGCATTTCACATATTGTCTAGCAACATCCCTTAACAATGGCAGATTCACTAATGCAATGCTTCTCAAACCTTATTGCTTTATACAAGCAGCACTATGTATGTTTAAAAAGAAGTAACATTATTGAGTCAGGAGAAAAAAATACACTACAATATAACATACTTGAGCTGCTGCGATCCATGCTTTAAAGCCTCTAAGAGTAATTCCGAGATCAGAGGTGTCAGGTCAGATTTAGCTAGACATTTTCAGACCATGTCAACTGTCTTTACATATTACATATGACATGCACACGGGCTCAACAAGAAGGTCCAAGTTGACGATGAAGCGATGATGACAATAGTAGATAAATCCCTCACATCCTCAGCAGATGCGGCCTTCGCTAAGTTTTGAGTGCTCTGTGAATCCTCTTTCAACATGCTTGTAAACATTAGATTCATTCACTTGGGGAAGGTGTCAGATGCACAAGCAATGGTACAATCTATTCTTCCGCACTTAGCATGCAATCACACATATCCACCAGAGAGGTCTCCAAATCCCCAAGTCTTACATAATGCCACTTCAAGCAATTGCTTTTAAGCAGAGGTGCATGGATCAGCCAGGGTCCTTTCTGCATAGAGTTTGCATGTTTTCCCCATATATGGGCTTCCTCTGGGTGCTCCAGTTTCCTCCCAAGCTGCTGTCAGGCAAATTGGAGATGCTAAATCATCCCTAGGTGTGAATGTATGTCTGTCCTGTGTTGGAATGGTGACCTGTCCAGGGTGTTTCCTCTCTTCCTCCAAATGAGCACTGGGATAGGCTCCAGCATATACCGTGACACAAGAGGATAAGACTTTAAATAATGTCTGTGTGCTTGTATCTGATGTGATTTCGCTGTAGGTATGCAAGCAGTCCGTCTAATAAACAGCTTTCATCACAATTGCTTTGATACTAAAAATGCTTGATAGCTGTAAGTTCTGTCTTGTCAGTCTGTGTTATTTGATTCGCTAGATGTTTTCCAGAAAGTTAAAAGGCACTAGCACTTGTGTAATCAAATGGGGCTTAGAGGTTTTGGCAGCCTTTTGCTGTATGGATCTACTATTGAAATCATTTTATTTTAAAACAAAAATTACCTTTATAAATTGAAACTGTTAAATGACAAAATGCATCCCCAGTAAAGCTCCATATATGCATGCTTTAAATAATACATAGGCTATCCTGCCAAAACATAGATTCAAAGCACAAGCTAACATCACTCAGTGAAGACTGCAGGCCTTTTGGAGCACATCAGACGAAACATGGAAGGAGGGAGAACTGATGGGAATCTCAAATCATTCTTTCTTACAGGATGAAAGGATGGAATCCATCCATCTCAGGAGTCGTTGACAGCACATCTCACTTCCAGGTCAGGGCTGGGTGTGGACTTCAGTGGAGTTTGAAACCCTAGGGTGAGATCAGAGCAACAGGTGTCCCTCTCTGCACCCCGTCTGCATTCACACACACCAAGAGCTGAGTCAAGAGAGTATACAGGAGAGCTGAATATCCCAATTATAGGAAGGTCTTTTTGCGAGGGGAAGACTGATCTTCCTGGGCTACAATTTTAACACCCCTACAGTGAGCAGGGCTTCATTTATTAATGATGAAGCATTGGAACAGTGAGTAATGATGGATCCAGCAGGTTGGCGGGGGGGGGTTGTCCAAGATAGACACACAGGTCTGTGTGAGATTTCCCCATAATGTTCACTCTCATAAAAATGCCACTAAGGGTCTTTGATCAATGATGTGGAAGAACCACTTCAGTTCCCTCAGGAACCATGTTTGTGAATGCGATGTATGAATGTAAAAACCTGTTAAAGGTATAAAGAACCTTAATATGATGTTTTTTGAGGTTCTTTACCATTTTAAGGATTCTTTCCAGAACATTTATATTATGCGGTTTATTAAACTTTAAAAAGGTTCTTCATGTTCACACATCTCATTTACAGAAATGGTTCTTTAAAGAAACATGCACTGAAAAGTTCTTTAAGGAACCAAAAGTCATTCTTTTATGGTATCATGCAAAGAACTCTTTCACCTTTATTTTTAAAAGTGTTGGATTTTCTGACTAAAAAGTGTGTTAACAAGATTATCTAGCATCGAACATTTGGTGGGTTGCCCAAAACTAAACAAACAGCTCCTAAGGTTG
This sequence comes from Pygocentrus nattereri, assembly GCF_015220715.1. Lineage (NCBI taxonomy): Eukaryota > Metazoa > Chordata > Actinopteri > Characiformes > Serrasalmidae > Pygocentrus > Pygocentrus nattereri. The sequence goes on along the minus strand of NC_051221.1, from coordinate 29,718,413 downwards.
AGTTACTAATAAAACAAAGCCAGTGGTTTATCTCAGTGTTACTGAGCTCTTTTGAGGGATGAACAATCACAGCACTAGTGGGTTCATTTGCAAGGGATAAACAGCATCTGAGCTGTTTTTATAACCATATCACCACGCATCCAAACTGGAGATGAAAGTAGAAGTGTGTTTGTGCCACGGCACAAGGCAACTCAACATGATGCTTTTTAGTTAACTTTTACATATTAGTGTTATATTTCCATAAATATATTGTCACTGTACAAAAAAAACAATCTCCTTTTTGTCCATTTGAGGAAGTGAGCTGCTCTTTACATTGTGTAACAATTTCATTATGAACAGATCCATAGAAATTCTCCGAAAATTGCTCGGCATAAAATTTTTACATCAGTCAAAAATATTATTACATTTTTTCTCGAGAAATTTCTGCAGCCTGTTGCAGAAATGTATCATATAAATGAATAAAGTGCCAGATACACTAAAATAGTGGTCACATTCAATGTGGGAGGGATACAGTTTCTCAAGTGTTAAAAGTATCTCCATCTCTCACTACATATTCATTCACAAACAACTTTTTTTGTGAATTAACTTAGTCTTGCAATTCAACATATGTAGTTTAGCTTACCTGTGAAGAGTGTTGCTTGAATATATCACAGTGACTAACCACTAACTTTAGGAATGGAAAAATATATTGTTAGCTAGCCTCTAACATGGTCTAGTAAAACATGGAAATTGAGGTAGTAACTAATTAGTAGGACTATTAGGAACTAATTTCAGAGTTCACTTCACTGAAGCATGCATCTGCCTTAGATTGTCAAGTAAGTCCCAGCATCCCAACTCCTAAATATCATTGTATAATTCACATTCTGGCTGCAAGTATCATATTTAAGCTTGTTCATGGATGACTACACTACACTCAGTGCTGTGAGTGGACAGAGTGCACCAACTGGGTAAAAAGTGATTTGATCTGTGCTGAGCTGATGTCATTTATCCACATGCTGAAACTTTAAATCAACACTGAATGTTGATAGATATGTAGCAGGGTTCACAAGAACTCCCAAACATTTTCAAACCAAAGCATCTCATGCATGATTTCACATAAAATGTGAATACTCATGGATAGTTACACATTTTTCAGCACATCATCTTAGAATCAATTTAAAATCTACTGCATGTTGAAGTAAAGTTGGATGCCCAGTAGAAACAAACTGGAACTCACAAAAGATTAACCCAATAGTTTGTTTAGTCTGCTTAGAGGAGACTGGCTCATGATCTCAAACTTTTCTGAGGCAGAAAGTTTCATACTGTCTGATTGTGTATGGCTCCATGGGCCAAATGTGATGAATTATAATTTATGTCCTTGTTTAGGCACGTTCTGCAAACTGCAGCAAAATGGTGGACCTCCCAGGCATCCAATAACATCAATCCACCACTAAATGTACAACAGCTGTGCCAAATCATCACAATCTCTTGGGAAATCTGTAGTATAAAAGCATCCCAATGCATTTGTGACACTAGCGTGATAAAACGAAGAGCTATTCACCGGTTCATTGATCAAGCTAGCGGTAAAACATTGCATATTTGATTGGTGATACAGTTTCAAAGGCCATATCTTTCCTTCACTCCTCCTTTAAGTGTCAGCCTCAAGGCCAGAGCATGACACAGCCAAAAAAACGTACACAAAAGCTTTCCACGGCCCTCTTGACTAGTGTGAAAATATGTCATTAACTCGTGAATATGGATCTTGTTTTTGAACAGCAGCTGCCGTGACTCTCCCCAGCCAGCAGAGTCAGGTGTGAGGACCACCCGGCAGCCATGAAGGCCCCGGACCAGCAAAGCCTCCGTCATTCCTCCCATAACCATGCAGGTGTACGGCTTCACTCATGAGAGAGCTGGACCTGTTCCAGAGCTTTTCAGTGCCTGGTGGACTGCCAGAAAATAAGTGATTAATGAAAGTCTGTTTCATAGCTGTAACTCATAGGAGGATTATTCTCTCTGATCAAGTCATTTGAGGCCGATTTGCCCTCTCAAGTGCTTACTGTGTCAGATTAATCAGCTCAGATCAGTTTATCAGGCTGTGAGAATGTTTCAGTCAGAGACAATTACAGTCTTTTCAGCGGCTGAGCTGTACTGCTCATGTATGGATACAGATCTAAATTGATGAACAATAGTATTCAAAGCTTTGTGAGGATGATACAGTAGAGTGTGCTATAAAGAGCCACATCCATGTCAGGATAAGCATAAGAACAATTTACAAAGGTCTTTCCATCAATGATTTGTGTGAATCCACTCTCAGATGAAATGAAAGAAAGTGGGTTCATATTTATTGACTTTATAAACACAATGAATGAAAGTATGACCACAGTGAATGAAGGCATTCATTCTAAGTCTGTTAATCCCTTAAACACTGAAGGCCTCTATATGGCCACACACTCAAACAACTGCATAAGTTACATATTAGTTCTAGTAGTTCTAGTTGTGTCTAAATGTAGAATAGTTGCTACATAGTTCATAGTAGTTCCTGAATAATTCATAATAGTAACTGAATCATTCATAGTAGTTACTACGTAATTCACAGTAGTTGTTAAATAATGCATTGAAATTACAGAATAATTAATAGTAGTTATTGGAAAATTCATAGGCTTTTCCAGGCTTTTCAGACTCAGCTGTACTGGCCATATATGAACACAGAGCTAAAGCTGACAAACAGTGGCTTTTAATGCTTTTTATCAGTAAGGGAGACACATTTGAGTGGATTATAATAAATATCTGTAAATCTACATCCATATCAGGATAATCATTTTAACAATTTTCAAAGTTTTTTTCCTCAAGTTTTTCGAACTTAGTTTAAAAAAAGTGGGTTCTGTTTTTATAAACACAATGAAAGAAAGTAAAAACATGATGAATGGACGCATTCATGCTAAGTCTGTTAATCCCTTAAACACTAAGGGCCTGTATGTGGCAACACATTCATAAAACTGCCCTTACATGCTAGCTGTAAGAGTTACCAAATAAAACCTAGTATTTACAGAATGATTCATAGCATATATTAAATAATTCATAGTAGTTATTGAATAATGTACAGTAGTTAGCAAATTATTTATAGTAGTTACTGAATAATAAGCCTGAAATCCTTCAACTCTGGTTAATCATGGCTGCATGCATAAAATCCTCTTTTTTTAATAACTTTTACCATTTTTTTTCCTTGTACTTACTGAATAATACGCCTTTGGACATTTTTAATTTGGGCATACAAAGAAGTTACACTTAAAAGTGAAAAAGCTTAAGCTTAATAGTATTTAGTTAAAGAAGATGGCATTAATAACTGAACAAAAGATATATAGTTCAAAGGGTTAATACAGAATTGAATGAAATTATTTTTATCAACAGATCAGTTCTAAAAATGTGAAAATCCTTACTGTATGTGAACTGATGAGCAGTTGTATATTATGAAATTTTACTGACACACATGGGTCACAAAATGGCCCTCCTTTGTGCGTCCTCCGGCTCTGACCTCCCGTCGCGTTCACAGTGAGGGCACTCTCTGTAAACAGACTGAGCAGACGTGTCCCACATGACTCTGCCATTGCCTCTCTAAGAGAGGGGACTGTGACAGCTGGCCCTCAACCCAACACAAAGCACTGGGGCAGGACCCAGCAGAGAGGGGACAGGCTGGCCGCTCTGTTCTCTCTCCCTCAGGGTTTTCCCTCCGCTCAGGGTGCCCTCCTCCCGGACTAGCTCGAGTTAAACTCGTAATCCTCCAAAATCTCAAAAGCAAAGGGCTCACCCACGCCAGCCCCCAGAGGAGAGTGGGGATTCTTTTTCTGCTGTACTGTGGGGTCTGGCCTCTATTTACACGCCATAAGGGCCCCCTTTCAGCCACAAGAGTCTGATCTTAAAAGAGGTGCTATTCTGGCCTGAGGGCAAGCACTGAGATCTATGAGCACTCGCCTTCTCAAAACACGTTTATGGGAGGCCTTGCTGACCCCTAAACCAGCTTTGTTTGCTTCGACGGACGACTGTATAAATATTTAATTGCCTGTTAGTCATGCCTGGTGCTAATCCCTCCCCTCACAGCTCTGTCAACTAAGAGCATGCTTATACGCTGAGTTATAAATCACAATAAGATAAATATAGACCTGCAGTTACTAAGGCACTGCATGCTCAACCCACATGAGTTATGCAATGGCAGAAATGGTTTTGTATGAGTACGAAATATGTAAACAGATGCTTTGTTTTATCAGTTCAGTTTGCTGATGTGTAAAAGACACAGATACATGCAGATTTTAAGTGTTGCTTTTTTTGCTGTATTTGCAACCTCAAATCTCCCTCTGATGTACCATATTCATAAAGAAAGTGACCCTAAATACATTTCTACTGAATGACAGATATGAAAAACAGTTGAACATAGCAGTTGAGAATAATATACTTTAGAAACTCAGTGCCATCTAATCACAAATCAAAGTCAAAATCTTCCTGTACTTCTTGACTGTATAGCCTTGAGAATGTCTCATATGACTGTATCTTGTTCTGGTGTGCCCTGGTGTCAAAGCACGTAATGGAATATATTGTATATCACTGGGAGTGGTGATGATGGATGGCCAGTTTTGACGTGGGTTATCGTATACTCCTGATAAACCTGCACAGCCAGACATCTGCAATATATTACCTCATTATTTCATCTGATGGCACATAATTCCTAAGAACTTATTTAGTAGCAGCAAAGATTTGTATGTGCTGTAAAAAAATGTATGTGCAAAAGTCAGAGCCCACACTTCATTTATTTTATTTTAAGTCAAATTGGTGATCAAGTGTTAGTTATTTATCTTTCAGGAAAAAAGCAGAGAACGTATTTAAGAGCAATTATATAACAACTAAATATAACAGCAAAGTTTCAGCATTTAGTGTCCACTCTTTGCCTTTATTACAGCTTCCATTCTTTTCACAAGTCTTGCTTCATGTTTTTTAAAGAAATCTGCAGGGATATTTTTCCACACCTCCAAACTGCAGTCTTAGAAGTTGGTTGTATTTTCTGCTTCTTATGATCCAAATAATCTGTGTTGAGGTCTGGACTCTGGGTTGCTCAGTCAATTGTTCTGAGAAAACCAGCAGCTTCCTTCTGTTCTGATTTGCAGATTTTCTTTATTTTTGTCCATCTACTTTTTTCATTAAGAGCATCTTAACAGCTACACATCATTTCAGACTCATAGCGTTGAGTTGTCTTCTCACATTGGAAGGATGGACAGAAACAGCTGTGGATGTTTTCAGATCTGAAGTAAGAGTGGAGTTTGACTTTCTCCTCCTGCTCAAAGATGAAAGACTTAAGATCTGTTTATCTGATGGTGGTCTACCAGTCGTTAGGAGACCCATTTTTTCTGTATTTTTTCATCATTTTTTGAACTCCAGTTTGTAAAGTCTTTTCTTTTGAGCTTTATGCAATTGGATTATGTCTCCTCAGAAATTTCTCATGAATAACGAATAACATGTACTTCATGGCAGTTTTGCAGCACTGTTTAAACTCACTGTGAAGAATATTCTCTGAAGCATTAGCATCTATCAGTATTCTGGATGATGTTCAAAAACGCCCCAGTGTTCATAATATACCACCAAGATGATGTCATTTATAACTGATTTCTAAAGGGCTTTTGGTCATGAAAATAAAAAGCTGCCAAAATCACATAGTTCCTTCATGCTTTATTTCATACTGTGCATACTTTTAGGGGAAATAGGAGGGCTTTTAACATTATCTCTCTGTGTGATGCTAAAAAACACTGATTGACTGCACTTTTCCTGCATTTCTACAGGATCAGTGAGTTTATTGGCTTAAGGTAAGTGGATTCTGGTATGCCCTGTAAGTGGAAACAGGAGCGTCTGTTCTGAGTCTTATTCACAGAAAGACAGAAAACTCTGTGATACTGTACAATATTCTACTGAGTTTGCACAGGTCTATTCAATCATATCACATGGAGCTTATTCATGTTCCTACAATGTGTTTGATTTTGTGAATATCACATTTGTTAAAACTGATTTCATGTCTTCTGGTTGAAGGTAGACTGTGTATGAATGAGATTCACTTTTGTGCATGTCAGCCTTGTCACTAAAACACACTTATCCATGCATTCATTTCCCCAGCAAACATTCATCAGATGCATGCGTGTGAAATAATCAGCCACGCAAAGTTCATAAATACAAGTAAATTCATCATCCCCATGTTTAATATCTTCATCAGACTGTAAATCGTCACCTTCTCTTACCTCTCTGAAAACTGAAAATATCTTAAACATGCTGTGTTGAACCGAAACCTTTGAACTCTAGGTTGATCATTCAGTTATTTAAGGAAATTCCTGCATCTACATTTTCAGAATTTTAATGTTCTCCACCAAGAGGGTGCAGAAGTTGGATTGCAACCTGTACTCTGATAAGTCAGCAAGTGTGGTACAGAAATACTATTGTATTGTATGTATAGTACTATAAAAACTATAGCATTGGCACATTATTCTATGCTAAAATAAAATCAGAGTAAAACTAGGACACGTTTTAATTTGGGGATTTGGTTTGTGATTTAAAATGCTTTGTATGTATCTCCGCTCTATAGCTTTCACCACACAATCAAGACACTCTATACCTCTTAAAGGCACGATCTGTATTTATACTGAATCTAAAGCTGGATTCTCAGTGTGCTTGATTACAGGTTTTATTGTTAAATCCATGTATTTTTAAAGATTTATGTAAACAAACATTATTGTCATTTTATTCAACTTAACCAATTCTTATAAAGTTTTATCCAACATGTAAACATTGTTGTACCCATGCATAATCTAATAAGAGCATGTGAAAACTCAGGCCAGGACACCACACTGAGTGTGCTTATTCAATAATCCAGTCATAATCTGATATCTGCAGTTATCTGATTTTTGGAATGGTCACGTAAACATCATACTCTGATTTCTTAGATCGGAGTAAGGTCTAGTAATCCAATGAAGAGGGCAGATAAAGGGATTTCAGTTCAGTAATCAGATTTCTCAGAGCATGTATACTCTTACGCTTATTTCTTTCAGATATCTCAGTTTATGTGTGAAAACAGATGGCAGATACGCTACGTCTTCTGTAAATTTATTGGCCAGTTACAAAGCAGAAATCTGATTGCTGCCTGACTCATGTAGACCTGGAGTTTCCCTATTATCCCATCACTCAAGTGCATGTAAATGAAGTGGTGTAATCAGTGCAGTAATCGAATGCTAAGGGGTATGTAAATACACTCACTGATAGTTTATAACCACACTTTCTTCCTTTTGGAAACCTAGTCCAATCTCTGAAATAATCAATTATACAGACTTACAGCTTAATTTGCACTTTATTTTAACTGAGGAATTTGTAAAAGTGCAAAAATGCAGTAAAGGCTTGAATAAATATATATTCACAGACGTCAGCAACTTCCTATTGGCTTCAACTAGTAGTGTGTTTTGAAATAAATGGGTGTTCTGTCATTTTTTTAGTAAATAGAAATACCTCAAAATAATCATCAGTGGTTATCAACTGCACTCAACAGATGTGACAAAGATCGTGGTTTAAAACTGTTAGAGTGTTGCTTAAACATTGACATCAGTCAGTAAATTCTATAATTACTCACTGTAATCTAGCTATAATACTGTACTATAATTACTCTATAATCTATAAACTGTGAACTCACTACAAACTAACTCATTATATGACTTTATATTAAATAACTAATTATAGAGTTCCAGATTCCTCTTCTGATTGGAGTTCAGTTGCACCCATCACGCACATTACTGCCTCAAGTATCCTATTGTGCACACACAGCTTGTACACCAGACATATAAAGTAGACATACAAGTCCAATTCCAATGAAGTTGGGATGTTGTGTAAAACAGAAATAAAAACAGAATATGATGATCTGCAAATCCTTTTCAACCTATATTCAATTGAATACACTACAAAGACAAGATATTTAATGTTCAAACGGATAAACTTTATTGTTTTTTGCAAATATTCACTCATTTTGAATTTGATGCCTGCAACATGTTCCAAAGAAGTTGGGACAGGGGCAACAAAAGACTGGGAAAAATGAGGAATGCTCAAAAAAACACCTGTTTGGAACATTCCACAGGTGAGTGTGATTATTGGGTATAAAGGGAGCATCCCTGAAAGGCTCAGTCGTTCACAAGCAAGGATGGGGTGAGGTTCACCACTTTGTGAACAACTGCGTGAGCAAATAGTCCAACCGTTTAAGAACAACGTTTCTCAATGTGCAATTGCAAGGAATTTAGGGATTTCATCATCTGCAATCCATTATATCATCAAAAGATTCAGAGAATCTGGAGAAATCTCTGCAAGTAAGCAGCAAGGCAGAAAACCAACATTGAATGCCCGTGACCTTCGATCCCTCAGGCGGCACTGCATTAAAAACCGACATCATTCTGTAACGGATATTACCACATGGGCTCAGGAACACTTCAGAAAACCATTGTCAGTGAACACAGTTCGTCGCTCCATCTACAAGTGCAAGTTAAAACTCTGCCATGCAAAGTGAAAGCCACATATCAACAACACCCAGAATATATTAAGATATTAAATATCTTATCTTTGTAGTGTAAATTGAATATATGTTGAAAAGGATTTACAAATCATCGTATTCTGTTTTTATTTCTGTTTTACACAACGTCCCAACTTCATTGGAATTGGGGTTGTATAAAGGGTTAAAAGTGTCTTGGCAGAAGTGACTGTGACACATCTGTACAGAGATCCTCAGCTGGCCCCAGTTCTATCATGGTGGAGCTCCTTAAGCTGCAGGCGACACCAGCACACTGACTTCCATGTCTTCAGAGACTGTTTATTGCTGAGAGGATTATGGTGTTGCAAGGTTAGAACGACTTTGAAGAAGGCTCATTAGGCTGGTAGCTGCCTGGTGGTTCCTCTTTGCTGTAATTGTCTGAGCCAGTCGGAGGCGATCAGCCTGGTCCACGGTCTCCAGGGAGAGTAGCTGGCCTACAGGAAGTGAAGAGGGTGTGTCTGGGTGAAAGGGATTTAACTCTAGGTAGCACATTGTGAAGCAAAGTCTAGATTGGCTCCTTGATCCAGATTTTATCTCATAGTGGGACTTTGCATATTCTTGTTAAGCTATTTTCTGACCTCTCCCGAGGCACATTCCTCTCCACCAAGAGGGCGCCAGGGTTGGATTCTCTGATGAGTCAATGACTGTGGTACAGAAATAGCATCTCATTAGGCCTTTCAACACAGCAATGGCACATTATTCTTTACTAAAATAAATAAAATTACTGACAAACTAGCACATTTTTCTTTTTAAATCTGTGAATTCAAGTTAAAATGCTTTGTATGTATGACTACTATGTAGTCTTCACCATACAATCAAACAACCCCATACTTTTTTCTCTCTATTTAGACTGAACCTCCTTGGTTCTAATAGGTTGCCATTCAGTGTTCCTGCCTGAATGCATCCTTGTCTAATCAGCCAACAACACTCAAAATTAGTGTGTGAAATCAGGAGCTTCACCTTTGCCCTTTTTGCATTCTTTGAAGGTCCGTGCAGTTCATTCAGTCAGGGCTGGCTTGAGTTACAGACAGGGCCTCTGGGGTTAGTGAAGGGTCATGGTACCTGAAAATAGGAATGTATGGATGGCCGTAGATAAGAACTTTGTAGATTGTGCGGTAGTGTTTACATCTGACAGGGGTGAGGGTCAGGTGAGGTCACCATCATGCATGTCTCATGACCAGAATCTCATAAGTTGTGACTCGTTGGAGTCCAGTATGGATATCTTTGGAATGGAAATATGACGAATGTGCTTTTTACCCAGTATGATCAAATGTGTAGGTGCACAGTTCAAAATTCCAGCTAAGCTCTTTCTGCAAATCCAAGGATTTCATAAATTAAAAAGCTTTTTAAGGGCAATTATGCCATAAACGTACTACATTACAACAAGACTAAAAGAATTTCACATTCACATTTAACATTAAAACTGTTTTAGAATATCAGCTAAACTCAGCTTAACACCTTAAATGGTCAGGGTCCACTGGCAGGCCCAAAGTTTTTATTATACACTTCTATAACCTCAGAACAGCTCAGCCAGTTTTGCATTGAAGTCCCTGTACTTACTGAATAATAGACCTTAATGAGTAACAAGCCTGGAATTTTTAAGGGGTTTAAGTGGCAAATAACTGCTTATTGGTGATTTCAACTAAACACACACAACTTGTAGAACTTATTGTAGAAAGAGTCCCTTTTGGAGCTTACATGGCTTGCATAGAATGAACACATAGCTCACATAGCACAGATGATGACAGAGTTTACTGGTGTCCTCTTATTATAATAATCCGTTAAAACATACCTTTATTCATGCTTTTAACCAAATTCTAAATGCAATAAAAAATTGAAAGACTACATAGATCTTCTGGACAAAAACAAGCTGGTGTATTTAGCAGCAGACATTATATTTTGCAAAGGCTCATGACATAAATTTCATAAACAGCTGACAGAGGGGAGATTTTAAAATGAGATGACCTAATATCCAATAGTAATCCCTGACCCAGGGCTACCTGGAGCCATGGCCTCATATGGAGTGAACATGGTGATGTGAGCAAAGCAGGGTAATGGCACATTTCTGACCCTTTTTTGACCCACACATGGATTTACGGAGGGATAGAGCCAAAAGTGTAATTTAATACTAGATTTTTCATTTAATTATGATGATGTGAAAGCTAGTACACTGGATTACATTAGAGCACTTGCAAATATTTAATAATGAACAGAGAACAAGTTATTAGGGATAACATTCCATTTCATACAACACTGAAATTGCAGTGGTTGATCTTGTTGTTCTACAACACATGTGAAGGGTCTTCTTTAAAGAAGTTTTGAAATGCCATATAAATCCAGGTGTAAGGATGAGATGGACATGGGGAAACATCTCTTCTAAGCTGTTCTCTTGAAGTTTTATCCAACACTAGAGAAACACAGTAGAAAGCAGGAGCTTGTGAAAACTCCATCTACACCACCACACTGGTACCATAGCAAACTAGTCTGATCTCTGTAAAAGAATGATTTTATTAAATATAGATTTATGACTTATTTTACAAATACGTTTGACTGAAATGCTCTACAGAAAAATATGTGCTACATAAACATTTGCATCTATTGTTTCTTGCTCTAAACCAAAGCCACAAAAGTGCTTTGTTGTCTATTTAGAGATGCATCCTTATGCTAGTGCGAATAGGCTTGAATCCTCCTATCTCCTAAGAACAGGAGTTAAAGTTTCTAGCTAGATGAAAAGATATGCAGAGATTTTCTTTTAAATATAAATAAAATTAAATCTTAGTTTACTCTTCATTTAAGTGCATTTCAAAGACAGTCTTCAGTCTGTAGAAAATAATGTACCGTGCTGTGCAACAAAAATGTATTCCTTCATATAGGCACCATTACTGAGAAGAGCCTTGATGCTTATGTTTCATTTCTCCTGAAGGACAGTGGGTCAAGCTGAGTCATGGTTGGTAGCTCCATTTTTGGCTTTGTATGTTTGTATCAGTTGCGAGAACTTGTGCTATGCACAGGACATCCAGCCAGGAGAGAGTAGCACTAGTCCTGTCTCAAGTTGACAAGCCACTTTGCAACAGTAGCCTCCCTAGAGAGAAACACTACAATCCAACAGATGTTGTTGAGGGAGAATCTTTGAATCAGGTTTGCAACAAGAGCAGACAATGATAACTAGCCATCCAGGACCACACAAAGGCTTTATGCATTTTCAGATGACCACAAGATCGTGGCAGGGCCATGTAATTCCAGGAATGTATAGGAGTTCTATCTATCTTAAGGTAATAGGCTGCCATCATCTAAGATATCAGCCTGACATGCTAAGGTGAGAATAGAGGCCTAAGTGTCAGTTGTTAGGAAGAAGTGAATGAGTAGATTATAATTAGCATAGCTGTACTTTGGTATAGAGAGAAAAGAGAAGAGGCCCATGCATTGAACTTTGTGGGACACCAGTGGAGGGTCCACATGAAGCTGATATGGATCCCTTCTATGTCATTTAATTAGTGCACCCCAAATGGACTTAGAACACTGCCACACAGAGCCAGAGATTGCAAACTTATATAGGACAGACAGAAAGATCTTGGGATAGATTGGGTCAATCGCTGCAGAGAGGTCAAGGAGAATCAAGACAGATGACAGTATGGCAGATTTTGCAAATGGTGATTTCCTAATGCTCTACACCATGTTACGATCCAGTCTAGGGTAAAAGAGTAGTGCGGTGCAGAATGTTTACTTTGTGAATGTGTGTGCAGTGTGTAATAATGAAAAAAAGGGCCAAAAGTTCTTAACAGCAAACCCTAATGTAATTATACAGATGTACAGTGCAAACACCTTTCAGACTTCGGGTTTGGCAAAGGCCAAAACAACAAACCAAACCCATGCTAACTCCAAGAGAAACACTAACTACCCTCAACCAAACAAAATAATAAACAAAAGACAAACAGCTTACTTAACACCCTGGCCGACACAAAACACAGACAAAAAACCAAAACCCAAAACCCAAACAAAATGGCAGCCAAACCCTACACCTGATTAAGCTTTTTACAGAAGCAGACAAAAGCGACTATATACAAAATACAAAGGCAAATAGGTTTAAAGGGGCTAGGCTAAATCATGAAGTTAAAATGAATCAGAGGCCAAACAGTCAAAGATTAATCAAGCAGGTAACAAGTAAATAAATGAGCGAGCAAAAAGCTGGCAGTGGACCAGAGGATTTGGCATTTTGACACCTTAGAATCAGCTTTACTGCAAGCTGTTGCAGTATTTAATATGATGGTTTGGCTGTCATATGATTCTCTCTCAAAATGCAAAAATACCATCTCTGTGTTATCTCAAAAGATGCAACAAACTAGTCTTGGTTTACCGAAGATATTCAAAGATCAAGACACACATGTTTTTCTTGTTCCTGCTGGAGTGTAGGCTGGAGAACCCAAAATTACTGTATGGATTTTAATGACACAGATTAAGTAGGCCAGTAAGGCTGGCTACTGTTTTGCCAATAAATCTCATCTTTAACAATGAAATAACAGTAGAAATCATCAGTAGTCATTAAAATCAAAGGCATAAAGGTAAAAATGTAATGAGTTTTGCATGCACCTTTGGAAAGCCAGGCTACAATTTGAATTGCATGTAACTGATTTCCCCTCTCCACATTCTGCGTCACTTTTTCACTGCTTGTGATTACTTTAAGATGCTCAGCCACTCTCCGAGAGTGAGAAAGCTTAGCAGATATTTCCTCTGTGGTTTCAACGAAATGTGCATAGTTTGTTTATTCTGCATACTGTGTGTGTCTGTTTTTGTTCAGGGTGCTGTAGTATTTTAACAGTAATGGAAATCTCGCTTCAAGGCCAAGATTGCAGGATTGTACTGCTCTCTGGTTTAGTTCATTCACTTACCATATTAAACAGGCCTCTGTCTCCACTGGAAGTGCTCATAGACCATGCAAATATATAGTCACTTAGCTGAAGCATTCAACATCATGTCAACATATTTTCATGTCATCTTCTCATCAGTTCTAATGGTAATTCTGAATATAGTTTGACCACGTTAATTCATAAAATCAACAAATAAAGTATACAGTAATGTCAAAGGACCCATACTGTGGAAAACATAAAAGGATCTGATGTTACATGTAAACACTGGTGAAGTCTCAAAACATTCCCCAGTTCATACAACCCATATATGAACTAAGCTGTCAACACAGCCAGGTTCAAATTCATTGTTTTTATGATGTCATGAAAAAAACAATGCATTTGCATACACAGCAGTTTAGCTCTGCCCATCCACACTGATGTTATAAGTAGTGTTTCAGCCCAGACTACTTTTTAAATGAGCCACAAAACAGGACAGCCAATTAGAACAGAGCATACGGTATCAGAAACAGCCTGTTTGATTCTAATGCATAATAAGTGGTTGGAAAGTTTCATTTCTAAGCCACTTAACCTTCTGGTTTGTGGGGAGAGCTGGAGCCTGTCCCAGCAGTCATTGCCCAGAAGGCAGGAAACACCCTGAACAGGTCACCAGTCCATCGCAGGGCAGACAGACAGACGTATACATCCACACACGCAGTCACACCCTTGACGTGCACACTTACAAGCTTGATATTGTAACATTAGAAGAACATTTTTCAAAAAGGTGCTATACAGAACTATATACTACACATTCTCCATCAATCTGACAAACCATTAGACCATGAATGAACAACTGAAGCACACAACTGGTTCTTTACATGTTTGTGGTTCTATATAGAGCCACTATCTTTACTAAAGAACTCTTGAAGAACCATCTTTTTAAGAGTATACTGCGCTCGGTACTGACTCTTAGAAAATGTGTAACAACTTAATGGCCCAGTTCACAATTTACAATCCACAAACAACGTTATTACAGCACACAGAACATCTTGTCCTCTTCTGCAGTTCTTAGTCTATCAGTGAAGTGAAACCTGCTTCTTTGTTGTGATACTGATTTCTTTTTGACTGTAGATTTTTGTAGTCCTCTGTTCAGCTGAGATTAGATAAGTGGGGAGTCTGTGGATTCTCTTCACTTGCTCAGGAATGCAAATAGCTACATTATTTATTAATTTCACTTTACAGACACAATTCAGTGATTTTATTTGTAAAAGCAATTCTGGACTCAGCTGCAGTCCATCTGCTTGGATTGGTTATTAACTCTTGGCAGACTATAAACCTTTTCTAATTACACAGTTTGGACATGATTTCATTGTAATCACTACTTTCCATGCTGCCTTGATTGATGGTGCAGAGATTCAGTCCAGGTAGTTGTAAAAATGGTATTTTATGAGCTTTCCCACATACCCCGTAATCATTATTAGCTCAGAAATTATGCAGAATGAGCTCCGCAATAAATTCTTAGGATTTGGATAGAAGTTATTCATGTACTAATCACATGGAGACAGCAAAGTGATGACGGTATGTTGGAAAACATTTATTGTGTAAAACTGTGATATAGTGAGGTCCAGTGTTTTTGATCAAAACCATAACCATTCTTCATTCTTGCACTACAGCAGTTTTGCCTCCAAAATCATTATTGTTAGTGACAGAAGACCAGATCAAATGTTATAATGCCAGCTTTCCACTTTGTTGAGCAAGGAATGAAATTTTTATATCTCATTGAAATAGTTCATAGTTCCTTGGTGACAGTAAATAAGGTGGATAAGGCTTAACTTCAGCCATTGTTTTCTCAGATAAACAATTAGCACTGTGATGGTTTTATGATCATATTATGTAAAAAGGTCGAGGGCAGCTGCTTAAGCTCTTCGGTCTTCTACAAAACATCCCAATAAAAAGACCAGCAGACGTGTGATGAATCGGTCACCATGTCTTAAGCAATACACTGATATTCCCCTAAGAGTAAAGGTTAATTAAAAGTTCTTGGTTTGTATGTTTGGCTCTAGGAAAAACATTTCATTGGAACGAAACTATTGCATTACATGAAGGTCCTTTAACCACTTAAACTCCCAGGCTTATTACATACTAAGGATTATAATTCAATAACTACAGGAACTTTAATTCAAAGAGATTGAGCTATTATTAGGTTGTAGAAGTGTGTAGTAAGGGGTTAAGCTTTTAGTCTTTAGAACACTGTCTTGTTGTCTATAGGTGTTATATGATGCAGCACAACTCCAAGAGGACTAAATAAAAACATAGCTGCCTTAAGAAAAAACAGATTTTTATACAATATTAAGCCACAGAATGAACCATTCTTAAAATTTCTGACATTTTTAGCTCTTAAACACTCTATTATAACCATTTCTGAAAAGATATTTGTGATCAAAGAAGGGCCAAATTCATGAAGATATCAAAATGTTTGACAAGTAATGACATTTCTGATTAACTTGGGGTCTCCTGAAAACAACACATGGCATGTGTGACTGTCTCATGCAAATACTTTGTACACTGTTAGAAATAAAGGTACCCTGCAGGTCGATTTTTCGTTCATCAAGGTACAAACAATGCAAAATGTCCCCTCAAAGGTACAACAGTGGTTTTAGGGTCAATTGTGTACCTTAAATAAGTTTATCCCAGTGGAAAAGTACAAATTTGTATCTTTTCTTAAACTAACATTTTAAAACAGAACAATAAAATAAAAAGCCTGGAGACGAGACAGGGTGTGTACAATTTAGGAAATATAATCTCAATGGATTATGGTACAATTATGTTCCCTGACTAAAGGTACTGAGATGTACGCTTGAGGGTACCACCACAGTGACAAGAAGGATTCTGCCCCAGTGACAGTGTCATTAAGGGTTAAAAGGTTTTCACATTAGAACATCTCTTTCACAATAGCTCTTATACAAATCATAAAAGATTCTTAAGGAATCCAAAGTGGTTCTTCTATTGCCCCAAAAGAACTCTTTTGGGTACCTTTGAGACTGTACTCAGAATGAATCGTGTTATGAGGTTTGATGTAGTCTATAAAACAGCCTAAGAGACTGCATTTCTTGTGACCCAGCCTTTACAATGAGATGCTTTCTGAACAGCTACAAAGACCACAACTATTTAAGGAATGAGGCTCTTTAGCACATGTTTCCAAGTGCTAAGTAAAGCTCAGGCATGTGATGTATGCGCGCAGTTTGGGAAATCTTGGATCTTGGATCTTCCTGTACTTTGTTTTAGAGGCCAATTGATAGCATCTCAGTTCCGTGCCAAATAGCACTATGTAGAATGTTTTAGCATTAACAAACCATTGCATACCATTAGAAGGAGCCAGTGGAAATTTTGCACTTTGAACAACTTCCTGAGATATTCTAGTTTCTTTAAGTTATTTTGAGAACCATGAAGATATTTTAATGAAATTTAACACAGTGAGCCTTCATTTGCAGTGACAACTCTTAAGTTGCTAAATTGAAATAGAGGATTGTAGTTGATGCTGCTTCTCTCCGACTCATAAACAGAGCTGCCTATTTTGCCTCCACTATAAAAAGTGGAAAGTGACCTCAGTCACCGAGCTCATGGTGGAGAAAATGCCTGAGTTCTCAATGCATCTAAACACAATGAGTTTCAAGAAAAATGTTCAAACATACATTCTTAAAAAGAAGGCTCTTCAAGGGTTCTTCAATTAAGACCTTTGCATGGTGAAACTGTTCTTCAGACTGAAGGAGAATGTATATGGTATATGGTTCTATATAAAACCTTTTTAAAATGGTTCTATATAGCACCAAAAAGGGTTCTTCTATTGTTACAATATCAATATCAAGTAACAATAGAAAAACCCTGTTTGGTGCAATTTACATTTACAGCATTTGGCTGACGCTCTTATCCAGAGCAACTTACAATTTGATCATTTTACACAGGGAGGCCAAGGTGGTGTTAGGAGTCTTGCCCAAGGACCCTTATTGGTATAGTGTAGGGTGCTTGCCCAGGTGGGGATTGAACCCCCATCTACAGTGTAGAAGGCAGAGGTGTTACCCACTACACTAACCAACCACCATTTACAAAACATTCTCCACCAATCTGAAGAACTACTTCACTGTGCAAAGAACCATTGAAGCAATTCTTTGAGTGTTCATGGTTCCATATAGAACCATTATCTTTACTAAAGAACCCTTGAAGGGTTTTTCTTTTTAATAGTGTAGAAGTTACTTCTTAGTTATTTCAACTAGCTTTTAAGCTGGCTTCAAGAAAGGCATAGTCATAGTGTCTTTTTAAGTGTCTATAATAAAATAGTAGTAGAAGACATTCAATATTTATATGATTATAGAAGTTATTTTTAGGTGAGAAATGACAAGCGGTTCTTTAAAGTCAGAATTAGATGCATTCAATAGTTAAACACCCCTTAAAATATACAGGGAAAAGATTTATTCAGTTTCAAGACAAATAAAAGTGCTAGAACTAAGGATTAAACTTAAACCTGTCATTATACACTCTCATATAGTCATAAATTAGTTTGATGACATTCAACTGTAACAGAAAGTCCTATTTATGTACTTAAGCATGATGGATTCTGTAAGTAAAATTACCGCAATGCTAGATTCAAACATATACACTGTCAGCTCTGTGAAAACCAAGCTTAAATTTACAACAGCCTTTACTCTGCTCTGTGTCCACTCTGCTGGAGTAGAAACGTCCTGTAGGTTGCATATCAGTTGTAATAAACAATGGACTAATGCTATTTTAAAGTAATAATTCAACTGATGCAGACCAGGTAAAAGCAGGACTGAAGAGACAAGCACAACATAGCTATTCAGTTCAGTGCTTATTGTTAAGGGAAAGCAGTTATATTCTCTATGAAAGAATGGGATGGGTTTCAGCGCTCATCTGGAAAAGATTATGGATACATTACTCAGGAGAGGAGAGCAGGAACCACAGTATGACCCTCAGGCAAGTGGTCAATGACATAATAGCTTGAGAAGCTTTAGAAACAAGTGTTTGCTTATTCATCGTAGCAGTCAGTGTAAAGATCTCTTCCATGACAGACTCTTCCCAGACTGTTTTGTTTCTTAAGACCTTGAGTTTTTCTTTGTTGATGAAGGTTATGAGTCATTGTGCATGTGTGGCTGCAGCTACTCTTTCAGAGGAGGTTTAACCCATCTATGTTTAGAGTTATCCTTGTCATTTTGCTATTCTTGTCATTATGTGATTTATTACATAGTTATTTACATGTAATTACATATAATTACTTTTAGATTTGATTTACATTCTGTATTAACATGGCCAACAACAAATGACAAACACAAAATGTAAAGAATGATTTTTTTTCTTTCTTCTTTCAAGATTTTTTCAGCAACTTTAAGTTATAATAAACTGTGTCCTCTTCTATGCCTGAATGTGGTAACTATGGCAAGATCAGAATCCTGAATTTTCACTGAATTTCTCTGTTTGTTTAAGTGAGTAAGAAATAATAATGAATTACAACATGCGTTTGTTATTACAGGTGATAACGCTGCCCACAATAACATTAAAATTGGGGATTAAAATTTAGGCATGATATTTCTGGATCAGTTCAGATGTTTCAGCATGGTGATTATGATCAGTGTGGATTGTGGAAAAGCTGTGCCCAGACCAGCACTCTCTCTCTGAACTGTCTGTCAGTAGAGAGTCAAAACATGACTTCTTTTATTAGTCACTAAAAAGAACAAAAAGCAGCTGGCCTCCTGGCATCGATGCAGAGAGGAAGGCTCCTTCCCATTTGTTTGAGATTTAATTCAGAAGTGCCTGATGGAAGATAAGATTTTGTGAGTCTCTCACTGTAGAGGGATGCCCCTAAAAGCAAGCCCACTTCAAAGCAAGCAGAGACAGCAGATAGTTGGTGTGCCTCGAAAAGCAAAACAGCTGGAAAGAGAGATTCTCCAGAGAAATAGAAGCATGATAGCAGCTAGGGATGAGAAACAGAAAAGTTGAGGGAACCTCAGTTAAGGTCAAGTTCAAAACAGTTCTGAAAGGGTGAAAGGGAGCATGTGCACGTCAGTGAAACATGAAATCAGGTTTACACTGTAGGTGCTAATTTAACAATGGTGAACCCAGAACAACCAGAGTGCAGATGAAAGCCTGGTTCAAAATGCAAATGCACACATACTTTATTTGGATGGTCCCCTATAGATGATCTACAGATCCTTGAATCATTAACAGACTTTCCTGTGCTACTTAATTGATTATCAACACAAGTATGGTTAGGTTTAGGAGTATGTGTTGGCTTTGCATCGAGGTTAGGGTTAGGGATAGATTTAATTCAATCTTTCACACTCTACTTCAAGCTCATTTACATCAGATGGTCAGTAGTTATAGATTTACATGGTCTGTATGACTGATGACTACCGCTGCCAGTACTCATTTTATTAGTAATCAAGTGATCTATCAATTATTTTGAGGATTATTCTAGTAATCAGAGCAAAACAATAAAAAATATATGTGATATTTTTAAGCAAATGTGCCAAATACCCTATATTGCCAAAATTATTCACTCACCTATCCCAATCTTTGGATTCAGGTGTTCCAATCACTTCCATGGCCACAGCTGTATAAAACCAAGCATGCAGACTGCTTCTACAAACATTTATGAAAGAATAGGTTGCTCTCAGGAGCTCAGTGAATTCCAGCATGGTACCGTGACAAGATGCCACCTGTGGAACAAGTGCAGTCATGAAATTTCCTCACTACTAAAGATTCCACATTCAACTGTCTGTGGTATTATAACAAAGTGGAAGCGAATGGGAACGACAGCAACTCAGCCATGAAGTGGTAGGCCACATAAAATGACAGCGCGGGGTCAGCGAATGCTGAGGCTCATACTGCACAGAGGTTGCAAACTTTCTGCACAGTCAATCACTACAGACCTCCAAACTTCATGTGGCCTTCAGATTAGCTCAAGAGAGCTTCCATGGCCGAGCAGCTGCATCCAAGCCTTATATCACCAAGCGCAGTGCAAAGTGTAGAATGCAGTGGTGTAAAGCGCTGCCACTGGACTCTACAGCAGTGGAGACGTGTTCTCTGGAGTGACGAATCACGCTTCTCTGTCTGACAATCTGATGGATGAGTCTCGGTTTGGCTCTTAATGCTTAGAGCGGAGACTGCAAGCCAGGCCTTCTCGTCCGACATCAGTGCCTGACCTCACAAATGCGCTTCTGGAAGAATGGTCAAAAATTCCTATAAACACACTCCTAACCCTTGTGGAAAGCCTTTCCAGAAGAGTTGAAGCTGTTATAGCTGCAAAGGGTGGGCCAATATTAAACCCTATGGATTAAGAATGGGATGTCAGTCGATTTCATGTGCGTGTGAAGAAGACAAGCGAATACTTCTGGCAATATAGTGTATGTTTGAATGTTTTTTTATATGTGTTTGTTAGTGGAAAATTTTAACATGGACTAATATATGTACAAATATTTGCAGTATGTCATGTTTTAAAATATATATGCTAAATATATTTAAATGTGTTGTTGGATATTTATTGTACATATTTGGACATATGTCTATGTAATTATATGTAATAGTTTCAAATAGAAATATTTACATATTAAAAAAACTACTTCCTAACTAAAAATAAATGAAAATATGTGAAATTGAACACTATGGACAAAAAAGTATATGCACTATCATCAGATTACCACCTAATGAATTCACACCTAATGAATTTTAGTCACGTATTCTGAAATCAGTTAATATGTTTAATCAAGCAGTTTTGAGAGCTCGAATGGTGACTATGAGTTCATGTTATGACTCAGAATCCTGCCAGTCTGCCTGTGACTGAGGACAAACACAGTTGCACAGACAGAAGACACAGATGTATCATCTGTATTCAGGAAAGTAGGGTGAACAGAGCAGGGTGGAAAACAACTGGAAAAGTGGACTGTTATTTCCTGTGGTTGGCGTGCATTTTGGAATCAAGCCACCGGGGGCTGCTGGGAGAGGAGGCCGAGCCACTGAACCCCTGCAGAGTTGCACAAAGTGTGCTGGGAGATACCAAACTAATCCCCACCTACCAAAACACACACACAGACACACACACACACACACACACACACACACACACACACACACACACACACACACACAGTCTCATGGATTTGGGCAGTGACTCAGAGATGCAGCACTGAAGGTAGAGCTCCATCTCACTTGTAAAACTAATAAGCACTTTTTCCCACTAGAGAAGAGAAAAGTAGGCCATGTAACTACAACATTCCACAGACACCAGAGAATCTGATATACTGTCCTAAATAAGGGCACATGTTTTGTCTCACCTGAGCCATTCTATATTGCTTTGAATAGTCTTGTCAAAAAATCTATAAATGTTGAATGCCAGTCATTCATGCTGTTGCTGTGACTCTGCAACTGAGAAATGACATAGGGAAAAAGTATTGAACACGCTTACTGAAATGTATTTAATACTTTGTGCAAAAGCTTCAAGACGCCTCCTGTATGGAGAAAATAGTGTCTTGTGTCTTCCGCACAAACACTCTTCAAATCCTCAAGGTTCCATGGGCTCTTTCTATGAACTCTGAGCTTTAGTTCCTTCCATAGATTTTCAATTGACCAAAATTTAACTCTTTGGATGCCAGAATACACACCATGTATGGAGGTCACAAGGCACTGCATATCTCAACTCAGAGAAAGAAAATAAACTGCTAGAATGGCCCAGCCAATCACCTGACAATTGAAAATCTAAGGAAGGAACTAAAGCTCAGAGTTCATAGAAGGAGCCCACGGAACCTTGAGCATTTGAAGAGTGTTTGTGTGGAAGAATGGGCCAAAATCACTGAGCAATCTGAGCAATGCTTGTGACTAGTTTCTCCATGCAGGAGGCGTCTTGAAGCTGTCATCACCAGCAAAGGCTTTAGTATGAAGTATTAAATACATTTCAGTAAGCGTGTTCAATACTTTCCCCTGTGTCATTTCTCATTATTACACATAACTTATGGACATCTATTGCTTGATTTCTTTGAATGTGTGGATTGGATGGGTTGTTACCGACATCCGGTGAGAATTTCATGTCAATAGCACCTTTAGAAATATATTTACTTAGAAAATTGGTGATGTGTTCAATACTTATTTCACCCGCTGTATAATCATGTTATGTTACTATTGCTGGTAATTGTTATGACAAAACAATAGATTTCCTAACTGAACTCTACTCTAGTTAAACATCATAACACTGAATATTATGTCAATGACATTTTATGATAATTAATGGTAATGGTAACATGACACTGTTGCATTACTAAACCTCAACTGTCATGACAGCACATGTCTTCTTTCATGACATGTCAGTGTTGTGCATCAGAGTTGAAGTAAAGTGTTATCAAATAATCAAATAACATTTGACAAACAGGTAGTTTCAGTTACGTACTATATAATGAACAGTTCCGTTACCAGGAAACTCTGGTACGACTGGTGTTGTGTTGTGTATACAGACAGTGGAAGTGAAAGCATTCTCTGCTGTGTTAGCAGCTTAGCAAGCTTCTATCTCTCACACGCTACGCCCATACATAGGCAGATACAGACAAGCTGGAATGACGACATCACCATGGGGCAAATCAGGACACCCCCAGCAACAGGGAGGTGAGAAACGATGGCCCACTCTAAAGCCCAGTGACAGGAAGCAGATCAGGGATTAAGATGTCCCAGAGCCGAGCCAAAACCCCTCCATCTGTGGGACAAAACCCCTCCTTCCACAACATCAGGCCATCTCCCACTGTTGGGAAGGGTTGTGGTCCTGAGCAATGAATGTGATTTATGGTCATTTTCGTATAGTTATAGCTTTAAAATAACTAAATAGTAAGCATATGTTTGTCAGCAAACCAAGCTCGTTTCATTTTATTTTCAGGTAATAATAGCATTTTGTAGATAGGTAAAGCTCACTTTATGAAACCTAACAGCCAAACAAATATATGGTATTTGATTGATGTCACTCTTGTCGTCCTAACGTTAAACCTAACTATTTGTACAGGGTTAGTTGATAAAGCCTTCTGACAGATGAAATAAAGCCATGATGCGTTGTGCAAGCTTTTAGAGCATCCTAGCTGTCTGACGTTGTTAGGGGACAGAAGCTGAAGAGCTGAGTCAGCAAAGGAGAAATCTTCAGAGAACAAAGCGAGAATAAACAGGAAAAACTTTCAGCCATCTTCCTACACCAGTCTGCTCTCATCATCTGTCATACACATTTACTACCAAAGATTCTGCACTTTTGCCCTTTGATCATTTTCAGGTGTTGAGAATTGTTCACAACTGACAGTAGATACTCATTCACGATTGATTTTAACAATCAGACCATTCACATCTAAAACTCTTTTGCTTTAGAATAAATGCAAGTGAGAGAATAATCCAATGAATGACTCTGGGTTTGGTGGTTGCCAGGAGAACGGTGTTTGTCTGACTGCATTATGCCAAGTGTAAAGTTTGGGGGGGGGGTTATGGTGTGAGTTTGTTCTTCAGGAGTTGGGCTTGGCCCCTTAGTTCCAGTGAAAGGTACTCTTAAAGCTTCAGCAGACCAAGAGAGTTTGGACAATTTCATGCTCCCAACTTTGTGGGAACAGTTTGGGACGGCCCTTTCCTGTTCCAACATGACTGCATACCAGTGCACAAAGCAAGGTCCATAAAGACATGGATGAGCCACTTTGGTGTGGAAGAACTTGACTTACTTTCACAGAGGCCTGACCTCAACTCAATAGGACACCTTTGGGATGAATTAGATCAGAGACTGTGAACCAGGCCTTCTTGTCTAACATCAGTGTCTGACCTCATAAACACACTCCTGGAAGAATAGACAAAAACTCCCATAAACACATTCCTAAACCATGTGGAAAGCCTTCCCAGAAGATTTGAAGATGTTATAGCTGCAAACGGTGGGTTGACATCATATTAAACCATATGGATTAAGAATGGGATTTCACTGAAGTTCATATGCGTGTGAAGCCAGATGAGCGAATACTTTTGGAAATATAGTGTAGAAACACAGCTATTACTCAATTTTATGAAAGATGACTTAATGATTTGGTGTGAATCCACACCTTCAATCAAACTGACCTTTTCTTGATGCCTTGATTTGGAAGCCACAGCTAGTATTGACTGCTCATGCACATTATGCTGACAGAATCTCAACAATATGGCTGCAGGACCCTTTTAAAGGGTTTCACAAATACTGTGCTTGGTATAGTGTAGTGGGTAACACCTCTGCCTTGTAGACTGGGGTTCAATCCCTGCCTGGGTAAGCACCCTACACTCTACCAATAAGAGCCCTTGGGCAAGACTCTTAACACTACCTTCACCTACTTGGATAAAAATTGTAAGTCGCTCTGGATAAGAGTGTCTGCCAAATGTATCTATACAGTCCTCACAGGGCTGTTCAATCCCAGAAATCTTTGAGTCGATTCTGATTCCAAGAGACAGGAATCAGCATTCCACACAGTAATTTTGATTACAGAAAAACAAAACATTGAGAAAGATATCTGGCAAAAATAAAGTACAATATTAACTATGTTTGACCGTAGCAAGAAATGCTGTAGAGCTAATGGTAGCTAAGTTAATTTAGCTGATTGGGAATACATTGTGCTTAATTGTCAACTCTTTAGCATGGCTAGATGTTTTGGCACTGGCAATGTTGTTTGTCATTTTTAGTCACCAATATTTTCTTAGTTTTTTTACATTTTCTTAGAAAAACCTAGCTATACTCCATTGTCACAACAGAATGATAACATGATAACAACAACTTTCTTCAGAGCCTAGACAAAACTCTAGACAAAATACTATGACATTTCTTTGCTAGCACTAGAGCATAAGCTAGCTTTTGGGAACGTACATTAGATGGAAAGTTAGAAATAATGTGACCTATTAGTTATGTGAGCTTTAGAATGTAATGCATGCAGGAGGCAGTAATGGAAGCTGTAACGGAAGCTGTTCCAGATCATGCTGTATTCTTTCATTGAATGAATGAAAACTATGCAATTTGAGTGTCAGCAGGATTGCGTGGCATGTGTCAACAGAATGCCTGTTAAGTGGGATAAACAACAGAAAGGCCTATTGATATCAAAGCCACCGACTGGGATTAAATGACTGCAAAACATTAAGCAAGAGCTCAAAGCAGCAGTTGTTTGGGGTACATATCTGGATCTTTACATTTGTGCTAAAAGAGAACATTATTATAATAATGGTTGTTAGAAATAAAAGATTTTTCGTGGTGGGATGGCTACAGATCTAGGCACGAATGGAACGAATGCAGAGCAAGTAGGTGATACTGCAGCACTAGAAGCAAAGTCATTTGTAAGTAACAAACACATGAAGCAGAGCTGACTGTCAGCCATAAATAAGCCTACATAGTTCTGCCGACGGTTCTGCCCTTGTGAACCTACAGGAACACACCCACACACATTCACACATAATCATTCTTACGTGCACACATTAACTCAGACCTTTCTTTCTGAGGTGACTTCTCAACATATAATTTTTACTGTGTTTTTTGATGGGGAGTTCATTGAGCACAGCTGTCTCACACTGCTGTTTAAATAGCTCACATTTTGAATTCCTAGAACCGCTTAGGGCTAACAAATTCACTGAGTGTACAGAAACAGGTGTTTCTGAAGGCTAAAAGTCTTTCCATCTGAAAAGATAATGCTTCATAGTAGTGATCATTTGAAAAAATACTTTTTTTGTTGTTTCCAAACTTCAGAAGAGCTACATGTACTTCCGAGACACTACAGCACTAAATAAATGAACTTCATTTATTTAATTTCCAGTTATTCAATTTTCAGGAGATATTTCTGAGTAGATATAAGATAAAAAAAGGAAAAGTTGAATTAAAAAAAAAATAGAGAAAACTGGGACCCCTCACAACCATAAAAGACTTGGTAGACCACCAAAACTTTTATAATCAGATGTATGTCTGTATACCAATAGCTTCAAATATTGATGTTCAGATAGTGGATTTCAAATGCAATCAGTGCTTTGGATCTAATTCAAAAAAGCAGCAGGTTAAGAAATTTAAAAAATACCATATAAATACCAAAGAAACTCTTTTGTCTTTATATGGAGATTTGGATTGTTCTCTCTCTTTTCCCTGTAGGACAGTCCTGGACTCTCTAGAAGTGTGTTCACAGCAGTTAATCCTGCTGGCAAACAGTCGGATGTTTGCGATTAGGACTGAAATGATAAAGTGTAGCTGCTTGGATCCTGTGTGAATTTCATTGTGCAATGTAGCTGCATGATGTATTGCAGAATAGAACATGTTACTGTTCCTTATGTTCCTTATTGTGTGGGTATAATGAATTACAGCAGTGCAATGATTTAAGCTGAGAAATCCTTCCGTCTCGTTTGAGCATTTAACATTGGGAGAATGCCTTTTTAGCCATACGGGCCTATCTATATTCTATATTAATGTTATGTGGTGTTTTTCTAATAGACACAAATATAATGTGATTTCTGTCAGCTGCGCCACCCAGACCCACCTCATCTTAATGTTAGCATCTGTTAGTAGTTTACTTGTATTGAGTATTACCCATGTTCCTTTGCAAACTTGTAAATGTGGCAGGGTCTGCTTCTGAGACCACAGTACTAGGAATTGCTAGTGAACTGTATTATGTGACCTGTGAAGTGTCACAAGAAGCAATGTAAACATGCATATGCTGGCCATTAGAAGGAGCGAATACCCTGATACGGTCATCATATTCATATGTCATATAACCTGGGATCTAGCCAATATCCTCATCAAGCAAAGTGAGTATTCTTTATTATTGCTCATCAGTCAGGCTCAAAGAACACTAAGGTTGATGCCTGAACCCTGTCTGATCAAGTTTGGTTGGTCCCATATACAACCCAAATCAGAAATTGTTGGCATGATATGTTAAATTAAAATGAAAACTCAAAATAATGATTTGTCTATTATTTTTGACCTGTTTCACATTGAACACAATACAACAGCACATTATTTGATGTTTTATCTCATGAATTTCATTGTTTTTTTTTAATAAACTCTTATTTCAATTATTTCAATTTCAATTTTTGCTACATATTTCAAAAACATTTGCACAGTAAAGTATTTACCCCTTTATGATGTTGCTATTCCTTTTCACAGCACTTAAAACACATTTAGGGACTGAAGACCTCGAGCGATGGAACATTTCACTGCAACTTTGTCCTGTTCTTCCTGCAAACAAGTTTTAAGGTGTACAACAGTACAGGGTCCAGGAAAGTTCAGGACAGGTGGAAGGCCAATCCAGCACTCACACCCTCTTCTTCTGAAGTCATGCGTTTGTAATGTGTGCAGAAAGTGTTTTTGCTTTGTCTTGTTGAAATATGCATCAGCAACCCGACAAAAGATGCTATAAGCAACACATCCATTAATGTTGCCATCTCAGATATGTATGGTACCTTTGCAAAGGGCCTGACACGCCATGACAGACTCTGGCTTTTGGACTTGTTGCTGATAACATTCTGGACAGTTCTTTTTGCCTTTGGTCCAGAGCACACAGCATCTACTTCTTCTAAAAAATATAAAAATACTGATTTGTCTGAACATAAGACATATTTCCACTGCATAATGGTAGATCCCAGATGCCTCAAACATAATCTAAGGCTTCCTTAAGGCACCTTAAAGTTTTACCTGGCACTTGTGAATGTAAATATGTATTGTAGCACTTGACAAAGGTTTGACAAAGTAATCCTGTGCCCATTTAGTTATACTGCTTTATGATATTGATTTTGTTTAATTATATTGCATTCCAACTGTTTTTGTGTTTTTGTGAATGTGTTTTTGTGAATGTGCTGCAGGTCTGAATGGAAGGAATGGATATATATTTACAAATGAAGTGCAGTTGACCAGACAAAACACTAAACATCTTGCGTTCATGCCGTCTGCAATGAAATACAAGTCAAAGTCAATTTTAGAAATCACTGCTTTCTTCTTTTATTTGCATTTTCCATGCCATCCCAACTGGTGCTGTAGATTGATTCTCAAAAACCTGCTTCCTATTGCCTGTGCTAGGTTCTTAGCCCATATGGCAGAGCTCCCGTTTCAGCATGTCTTTGACCTCCATCAAAATACTATTATTGACCTTGAACCCAGATCTTTTTTCAGGTGTGGCAGGCTTTTATAGGAAGGTTGAGGGTTAATGTCTTACCTCAGGTCAACATCCTGAGGCTACAGTGGAGAAGCTAAACTATAAGCCAGGCTTCTCAGACCTCTGAAGCAACTGTGGCAGGGCAACCAGAGCATTTTTTTCATGGCTGAATATACCCAGAATTCCTTGGTTTTACTCCCCTACAGCAGTGGTCACCAACCCTGGTTCTGTAGATCTACAGATTTATGTGGAGTCTAGTTCTATCCACAGTCTGTCACACCTACTCCAGCTAATTAACTTCTTCAGAGCTGAATGACTGGCTGGATCAAATGTATTAGTGCTAGGTAAGGGGGACAGCATGTTAGATGAAGGTTGGTGACAACTGCTCTACAATCTGTCTGAAGATTTCAGCCCCCACTGTTCCTGTGAAACCCTAGCCAGCAGGGTGTCTGCTCATCACCATCTGCAGGTGGGAGTTTTTGATGTCCAGAGAAGAGATCCAAGACCCTGTGCCAGCAACTTCCTGGATACTATGCTTGAAGTCCCACCAGCTCTGTCATGATGATAACGTTAACTTAGCCACTCAGATCTACAGCACTATCTGCTGCTAGTTTATTCGAAATTGCTGCTCCTACACTCATCATCGACTTAGAAACAACAATCTTGTTCCTATGCTAACTGACCATTTTATGAGGTCTACCATTCAGATATACCATTACCAACTGAAACTTAGGGATGACATACAAATTGTGCAAAAGATGGGCTATAATCTCTGATCACCATGAAGCACGGAACCAAGTGTTGTCCTTGTTGCGAAGGGATACTGTTTCCTGCAGACATAGTTTTATCTTCTTCATATCTGACCTCAGTCAGGTATTGTCTAACATTTACACACACCATGCTGGTGTCTGAGCAGTCCATATTTATCTAATAGATACTACCTCATTTTATTCCCAGAGAAACGAGTAACAACTAAGACCTGCAAATAACAGACAAAACCACTGACCAATGAAGTGTAATATAAATGTGCTAAATCAGGTGAAAATATCTATAATATTGTGTGTGTACCTGCTATGGGCTAAATAATGACGCCGTTATTCGAGTTGTAGATCTTAAAAGACCCCTTCATGGTGTGTTTTCAGCTTACTAGGCTTTGTAGACTTGTAATGGAATCTATAGCGAATCTGACAGATGGGAAAATCCATGCATAGCATTCATTTAATGAAACATCTGTGAAAATAACGTACATAAACCATGAATAGGCTACTGGTCATGTTACCGCTGTGCTATAAATCTCTGAAGTGGATTCAAAAATATCCGGATTTGCAGGACAGTATATTTGATGATTAAGTAAAAAGTACCTCAGGCAGATTATCTTGGTTGAGCAGAGTGCATTGTCTCAGTCCCTTGGATGTCAGCATTCTTGCTCTTATCAAATTTTGCTTACTTGCAAGAAGTTATTAAAGGAAAAAATCAATAGGGAGAATGGATTAGTGTAGGCAACAATCTATTATCAGTGCCGGGTGAATGTTAAGCCGGAGATGAAAGTGCCTGGTGTCTCGTCTAACTCTCTGTGACAGGCACATAATGGAGCACCCCTGAGCGTCATCGCGCTAAAACGTACAGAGCTAATGTCATCTTTTGTGGGGTTCCTGCTCTGCTCTGCTTCTCTATGCTGGGCTGAATTTCCAGTCTGGGACAGGGGGATTTCAGAGTAAAGCTCCTCTCTCTGCTCATGGAACAAAGCCATCGGTTTGTGTTGTAAGGCCGCAGATTTTCTTGGAAACATGCCATGTCACTTAGCAAGCCTCCACCCCTCAACCGTCAAGCTGAATCTGGAGGGGATGTGGTCCGAAAATTAGTATAGATTTTATAGTCTTTATAGAGTGTTTAGAATGTCCATTCAGGTGTTGATCTAAGTGTCATAATATAGCTGTTGTTTCAGGTGGTATTTCATTTGAAAAGCTTAATTTAAAGATAAGCATAAGGAGTTGGGAGTCTGCAGCTATGAAGACTTGAGATAATGAATGCTTATCTTGATGAATTGCTCATGCAATTTGCACACCGTCCAAACGCCCAATCTTTATATGTTTGGGCCTTGCAATTTTTTTAGGATATTCTTTTGGTTCGAGGCGATATTCACCCTAGCTTGTTAATTTCTCCATTGGTGAAATATCTGTTTATATATGTTCATCTTGCCAATCTGCAGTTGGAGCTGAATCTAAGGCAAAGTTTAAAATAGTAAATTACACTATCAAAATATTTATCAACCACTTTCCTGTTAAAGGTTGTTTTCATTATTTTAATCCTTAACTCTCCATTATCTTAAGTATTGCACTGGCATTTTGGCTTAATTCTTTCTTTCGTTCTGTTGGCCCTGTTGAGCACATGGGTGCCAAAGGCCTAGCAGGCTTACATGCAGTAAAAACCCTGCACACATATTTTTAACTCTAACCACTTCATTCTGGTTTGATTTTGCTCCTGATCTCTAATGTTAATGGCTGTATTACACTAATAGCTCTATCCATCAGACTGTTGTGAAAGTAATAAATAATCAAAAATCAAGAAGGCATAGTTTTTAGAATGCTCCGTGTTTGCCAGGACTATTTGAAACAGAATAGCAGACCCCAGCATTCTTGAGCCACCAACTCAATGGAAAATGCTGCCTCCGTAATCTTTCTCACACAGAATAAATGCATCATCTAGAATAATCATTGAGTATTAGCTGTGTTTGCCTTCGTAACTCATCCACTGACCCAAGTTGTACGAACAATCATTCAGCTGTGCTTTGTTTTGTACATGTAAATTGTACTGGCTTCACAAACGATTGTATAGTGCTATATAAACAGATCAGACATCTCATACAACATCTGAATGACTAAAGTCTGTGAAAACCTAATGATTCTTTTGTCTGCTCTGTGATTTGCAATGTGGGTTTTTGAAATATCCTGATACCATGGCGCACTGTTGCAACTGGCCCAATTACCTGCTTTTGGGTAGGGCTAAAATAATCTTGCACCATTCAATGTCTAGCTTTATGTGGTGAAACTTTTACATCATTTTAGTTGCTTCAAATTTAAATTAAACAAAATTTCACGTTGCAGTGGCAGCTCATTTGAATCTTGTTTGATATTCCAATGCAGCAACTGTTTTTTGTTCAAGCAGTTTAAGAAAACAATGAAACACTGGCCAGTTAAAACACTGGCAATGTACCTGTGGTTGATTTCAATCAACACAGAAATAAACCGGAAGATGAGTACTTTGTACTTTGTGTACTTCTGGTGCCGGTCCCAAGCCCGGATAAATGGTGAGGGTTGCGTCAGGAAAGGCATCCGGCGTAAAACTTGTGCCAAAACTATAATGTGGATCACAAATATGATTGCCATCGAGGCCTGGGTTAACAACAACCGCCTCCGGTGCTGTTGACCAGCAGGGTGCCGGTGGAAATTGGACTACTGTAGGTCGAAGACCATCAAAGAGGAGAGGAGGAAGGTGGGTTAGAAGGCTGCGAGAGAGAAGGAAAGGCAGGAGTGTGGAGTTTAGAGTAGGCACTCTGGACATAGGGACAATGACTGGTAAAGGCAGAGAGCTTGCAGACATGATGGAGAGAAGGAAGGTAGATATTCTGTGTGTCCAAGAGACCAGATGGAAAGGAAGCAAGGCCAGGAACATTGGAGGTGGATTCAAACTGTTCTATCATGGTGTAGAGAGGAAGAGAAATGGAGTAGGGATAATCCTAAAGGAACAGCTTGTGAAAAGTGTTCTGGATGTAAAGAGAGTGTCAGACAGGATCATGAGCCTGAAGTTGGAGGTTGATGGTGTAATTTTGAATGTGGTCAGTTCATATGCACCACAGGTTGGTTGTCAGTTAGAGGAGAAAGAGGAATTTTGGAGTAAGATGGATGAAGTGGTAGATGGTGTCCCTAGAGAGGAGAGATTGGTGATTGGTGCAGACTTCAATGGACATGTTGGCGAAGGGAACAGAGGGGATGAAGAGGTGCTGGGTATGTATGGTGTGAAAGACAGAAATGCGGAAGGTCAGATGGTTGTAGATTTTGCAAAGAGAATGGAAATGGCTGTGCTGAACACGTATTTTCAGAAGAGGGAAGAACACAGGGTGACATACAAGAGTGGAGGGAGGTGCACACAGGTGGATTATATCCTTAGCAGGAGCCACCTAAAGGAGATTGGAGATTGTAAAGTAGTGCCAGGGGAAAGTGTAGCAAGGCAGCATGGGGTGGTTGTCTATAGAATGAGATTAGAAACAAAGAAGAGGAAGAGAGTGAAGACAGAGCCAAAGATTAGATGGTGGAAGCTGAAGGAGGAGGGTGGTTGCAGGCAGTTCAGGGAAAAATTGCAACAGGCCCTTGGGGGCAGTGAGGAGCTACCTGAGAACTGGGAAACTACAGCTAAGGTGGTGAGAGAAACTGGCAAAAATGTGTTGGGTGTTTCGTCTGGTCAGAGGAAAGAAGACAAGGAAAGTTGGTGGTGGAATGAGGAAATCCAGGAGAGTATTCAGAAGAATAAGGCAGCTAAGAAAAAGTGGGATAACCAGAGAGATGAAGGAAGTAGGCAGGAGTACTGTGAGGCTAGTCGCATAGCGAAAAGAATGGTGGCAAAGGCAAAGGCTCAGGCCTATGATGAGCTGTATGAGAGGCTGGACAGTAAAGAAGGAGTAAAGGACTTGTATCGTTTGGCTAAACAGAGAGATAGAGCTGGAAAGGATGTACAGCAGGTTAGGCTGATAAAGGATAGAGAGGGAAATGTACTAGTGAGTGAACAGAGAGTGTTGAGTAGATGGAAGGAATACTTTGAAGAACTAATGAATGAGGAAAACAAGAGAGAGAGGAGGACGAGGGGAGAGATAGTGGATCAGGAAGTGCAGAGAATTAGTAAGGTGGAAGTGAGGGCAGCTTTAAAAAGGATGAAGAATGGAAAGGCAGTTGGTCCAGATGACATACCTGTGGAGGTATGGAGATGTTTAGTGGACTTTTTAACCAGGTTGTTTAACAAAATCCTGGAGAGTGAGAGGAAGCCTGATGAGTGGAGAAGCAGTGTACTGGTCCCCATTTTTAAGAACAAGGGTGATGAGCAGAGCTGCAGTAACTACAGAGGTATAAAGTTGATGAGCCACACCATGAAGGTATGGGAAAGAGTTGTTGAAGCAAGGTTAAGGCGAGAGGTTCAGATCAGTGAGCAGCAGTTTGGTTTCATGCCTGGAAAGAGTACCACAGATGCAATTTTTGCGTTGAGAGTGTTGGTAGAGAAGTACAGAGAAGGTCAGAAGGAGGTACATTGTGTCTTTGTGGATCTAGAGAAGGCATGTGATAAGGTGCCAAGAGAGGAACTGTGGTACTGTATGAGGAAGTCAGGTGTAGCTGAAAAGTATGTTAGGGTGGTGCAGGACATGTATGAGGATAGTGAGACAGTGGTGAGGTGTGCAGTTGGAGTGACAAATGGTTTCAAGGTGAAGGTAGAGTTACATCAGGGATCAGCTTTGAGCCCCTTCTTGTTTGCAATGGTGATGGAAAGGTCGACAGATGAGGTCAGGCAGGAGGCTGCATGGACCATGATGTTTGCAGATGACATTGTAATCTGTGGTGAGAGTAGAGAGCAGGTGGAAGAGAATCTGGAGAGGTGGAGGTTTGCACTGGAGAGGAGAGGAATGAAGGTCAGTAGAGACAAGATGGAATACATGTGTGTGAATGAGAGGGAGGCAGGTAGAAAGGTGAAGATGCAAGGAGTAGAGAATGTCTTGGGTCAACTATCCAGAGCAATGGACAGTGCAGAAAAGAGGTGAAGAAGAGGGTGCAGGCAGGATGGACTGGGTGGAGATGGGTGTCAGGGCTGATGTGTGACAGAAGGATAGCAGCAAGAATGAAAGGGAAGGTTTACACGACAGTAGTGCGTCCTGCTATGATGTATGGTTTGGAGACTGTGGCTCTGTCTAAAAGACAGGAGGCTGAGCTGGAGGTGGCGGAGATGAAGATGCTCAGATTTTCGTTGGGAGTGACAAGGCTGGACAAGATTAGAAATGAGCAGATCAGAGGGAGAGTGAAGGTAGAGTAGTTTAGAGATAAAGCCAGAGAGGCCAGGTTGAGATGGTTTGGACATGTGTTAAGGAGGAATAGTGGATATATTGGTCAAAGAATGTTGGAGATGGAGCTGCCAGGTAGAAGGAGAAGAGGTAGACCTCAGAGAAGGTATATGGATGTAGTGAAGGTGGACATGGAGATGGTTGGTGTAAAAGTAGAGGAGGCAGTGGATATTCACCACTAGTGAATACAAACTTGTGATGCTGTTCAAGTGGACTCTAAATTTCCAACACAACTTAAATGCAAAAAGTGCTGCCTGTTTGCTAATAAGCAGTTTGCTTAGCTAGGAACATAGTTAGCCAGCTAATGTTAACATGATGCCTGTTTGAATGGCAGCTTGCAACAGGTTTTGTTTTGCTTTGTTAGCATGCTGTATTTTGATCTATCTAGCCATATAACCAATTTTCTTTTCCTTTTACAATGATACAAAATTACAGATATGGACAGTGAATAGAGTTAGGCCATACAAATTGCTTAGAAAATGGATGGATGGATGGATGGATGGATGGATGGATGGATGGATGGATGGATGGATGGATGGATGGATGGATAGAAAAAACTTTATTTGTGCAAAGCTGACACTAAACATGGACATTTGAAACTTGTGAAAGACATTCCATTTTATTTTTTATTTTTTTGTTGAAGCTTGCAATGAACATTAAAACAGACATGAACGTGAATTTTACCTTATAGCAGTTTTATAAGACTGTCCCTCATCAGAGATGATTTTATATAACCAGAACAACAAGATATATGAAAAATATTAGCTTCTAAGCTACTAGTGGAATAACTGAATGTGCTGCACATCACATTATTACATGTAACTAGTTGTGTGAGAGTTTTATTATGTAAAGGCAGCTTATCAGTAAACACTGTTTTATCAGGAATTAAAAAATGAAACCATATTTCCAAAACCGGATCTCTTGTCACAATCAGTGTTGATTTTGAGTGTAAGTTTGGAATGCTGTTGTTTTTAACAGGATTGCCTTTCCTCTGTTCTTCTGCACACCAACTGCTGCTCCTGGTGTCTCATTCATTCTGCAGGAGCAAGCATGGAGACCTGCCAGCTCAGCCATGGCAGAACAAACCCCTGCTGCATCCCAGACCCTATCAAATCCATGACGACCATGGCTCCATCTTCTCTGTGACATAGATACAAACATTTTTCTTTTAAATTTAGCAGATAATTCATGCTTTTGGGGAGGCCCAGAGCAGTGCCTGCAGATGAAAGTGGGAGAGCCCTGAGAAAAATTGATTCATGGAAACATTCCAGGCTGGGCTCGAATGTGATGGCCTCACCCTGCTTCCTGTCTTTAAGTGCTGTTTGAATACTACAGGCAGAATATTTAAGTGCAGCTACAGCTGCAGATCAAAGAAACTCACTTCAGCTCTGAAAATGGTCTGTTTGTTGATTGTGGAATGGTATTTATTTATATGCATATGAATTACAATTGACTATAAATGAATAGCTTGACTATTGTTGCTGTTATGAGAAGGCTTTGCCTCTTCAAAACGGCAATTTTTCAAGAAAGCCCTATGACCCTTTACAGTACATTTTCCTTTTGGAATGCATGAGTCTTAAACACTTTGTTAAGAACTACTCAAAGAGTATAAACAAGTCAGCTTTTAATTGTTGTAAATGGTAATGTAGTTCAGAGGTTTTCCCGCAAGACCCTTCTACATCTGTAACAATTGTATTCTAACTGGTGAAGGAGAATGGAAATGAACATAGCTGAAAGTGAGAAACTGTTGGCTAAAGGCCTAAAGGGTCTGATCTCTGTGACTGTGTTGTTGTAGCTCTCCTTAACTAGAGAGCACCAACCGTCCAGTGGTGGTACGGCTCAAAATCTGGCAAGGCCTTGTTGGGAGGAATGCATGCATAAAGCACTTTGATGCCATATCATATGTCCAGGAAATTAAAATCAGAGGTTGGAGAGGAAGAAAGGATGGACGGAATCAATGTGCAGACCCTATTGACAGCGCAGAAAACAAATATTCCCATAATTTAATTTTAATCCCTTCACAGCTGCTCAGAGAGCAAGTTTGGCCCCCATGAAAAAGACAGAGGTTGAGAAAACAAAGAGCGCTTTGTAAAAGCCAGATCAAGTAGAGGGTGCTGCTTTATGTGGGAGAGCAAACACGTTTGTGATGCAGTGGCCTCAAGTGAAGATGAGGGATATAAACTGATGTGTGAATTGAAATATTCCACTTTAACACTGATCTCAAACTGACTGATTCCGCAAGAAGGCCTTTTATTGAAAAACAAAAAAACAGAACTCATGAGCAAATGATTTTTGAAATGAACTTCACAGTCACAGTCAATGACAATGCCATTGAGCATCTTTTGAAATGTGTCATTGTTGGTACACGGTCAGATAAAACTGCACTTTTCAGGGTCCAAATGCTATGACTGGGGTGGTACCTTCAAGAGTGTGTCTTCAGTAGCCTTAGTTAGCGACCATATTTGCATAGTTGCATTGGCTCACTGTCTTTAATCTAGATTTTTTATTTTATCTGCAAAAGTTGAGCATAAATGAACTCTTATGGACCATGCTGTACTTTTAAGGGTTTTTGGTGAACAAATTTCCAATACTAAACAGAAAACAAAGTGTACAATGACAACACAGATACAAATAGATGTTTTCCCCCCTGAACTCCCTCCCTCCAACCCCACCCTCCCATCCACCCACCCCCAGTTGTAAAACAGACACAACACAATTAACACAGAAACAAAAGTTAAACACCATACATCAGCAATATCTTAGTTTATGTGTCCATATACATAGATACATGCACTTGTATGCATGCATACCCTTACTAACACATAAAACAAATAAATAAATAAATTTGCTGGACTTAACAGAGTGAAAAGAAAGGGACTGATCTGCTGTCCTGTCACTTTTGAGGATTTTTACATTGTTGGAACCTTCTGGGGAAAAAATGTACCTGTACAGTTCTGCTTTTTCTTGACAGTGTACGATGCGCCAGTGCCACCCTGAGTGTTGTCCTCCAGAGACCCACCATCTTTATTTCAATAAGGTGATCTTCTCCATATGAGTTCTGCATGACGACGTGTATTTTGGCCCAAAAGCCCTGCTTAAAGAACACTTAATGGATGACTTGCCTCACCCCAACAATATCTCTCCTGTAGCCAGGAAAAACGTTAAGTTAGCCCTAAGGCTGTTTTCTCAGTGAGTGCAGCAGTCAGAAATGAACTTTTCTGTTGTTGGGGCTCTTCTCTTTCTTTCCCTCGTCATGCATGCCAGGGTAAATCTGGCTTTGCTTCTCAGGGGAGGTGGGGGTGTTGCACTCTTCCAGCTATGCGTCCAGTGTAGTCAGAAAACAATAGAGATTCAGATCAAGGACTCATATTTATCAATACATTTGACAGTAATCAGCAAAGTTCATTTGTTGATCTCAAGCTGATCATTCGTGCATTGCTAAGAAGAAATCCAACATCAGTGAAACAGAGCAGATCCAGTTAAAACAAGCAAGTGTCAGCAGAAAATGCAAAACGCAACCTCCACTTCCACATGCACTGCAAACACACACGCATTTGCACATACTTGGGCTGCTAAGGATCCAGGATCTGCCAGATGTAAACT
The DNA here is from genome assembly GCF_015220715.1 of Pygocentrus nattereri. Lineage (NCBI taxonomy): Eukaryota > Metazoa > Chordata > Actinopteri > Characiformes > Serrasalmidae > Pygocentrus > Pygocentrus nattereri. The sequence continues at coordinate 29,680,154 of NC_051221.1, read as the reverse complement.
GTAAGATGTGATGAGTTTTTCTTTCTGATCCCACAGTCCATTGCACTCCAGGTGCACAACTGTAGGCGCTATAATTTGCAATGTCGACTCAAAAATTCCAGGTAAAATTCCCGTTATGGGAAAGGTAAAAAAAAACCCTGAATAAACACACCTCCGGCAGAGCTTATCACAAAGACTCAGTAAACAAATGTACAGAGCTATCATTTTCCACAGCCTCTCTGCTCTTTAATAAAAGCACCGCCGTTAAAATGCTCTATTTGTAGGCTTGCACCTGATGTAAATCATTCAGGATAAATTCCAGCACATGCTGTAATAAGTGTTCTCCACCAGGAGATCAAACATTTACCCAACATTCCTCGCTGATGGGAACATGTGTGCCAGCTCAAAATTAGCATCTATACAGCCAAGCTCTGTGTCCTATATTTTATCTCTGTGCCGCTCCTTTTTGTGAACTGCCCTTAGCTTTGGCTTTTTGCCGCACAGACTGTTTAAGATTGTTCTCCTAATAGGTCTAATAGCTTTTGAAGAACCCCCATTGGAGATCATTTTGATAGTTTGGGCGCTTTTGTTGGAGACTAAACGCTCATGTCTTTTGAAAAAGAAACCAGTCAGGAGTTCATTGTGCAGGAACATTCAGAGAGACACAGCAGCATATCAGCAGTGGTTTGGTGACAATAGGGGAAGATGAGAGAGGTGTAAGGGGTTTGTCACTGAGGGAACGGGACACAGATTTGCTATGGCTATGAGAAGGCTATCGGATGAAAACATCAACATGCTGATGGGACCTCTCCCTGTGTGGCCATAGGGTCTTTGCAGTCTCTCTTGTACCTGCAGATAATGTGCACAGTCTGTGTTAGGAAATCACCATGGAGCTAAGAGAATGGAGAGGGGAAACACTTAGAGACTTGAAAATATTTAACTGCTCTGAAGAATCATGATATGTTTAGTTTTTTACTCACTGAGCTGTTAAGGTCATCACACATACAAGAAATCAGAACATCACTCCATAGACTTCACAGGTTTGCTGTTACATTCGACATAAAATACTCCTCATGACACTTGGTCTCAGCCCTCTGTACTTGAAAGAATTACTTCACCCACATATCCCTCCACTCAAATATTTGTGCCCTAAAGTCTGTCGATTCTGTTCAGTATTTCACTATATGTCTTCAGTGATGTTGCTCCCAAATGATCTCTTTATTCCTGTCTTTCAAATCTCTTAAAACCTTTCTCTTTTCCACCTGCTCCCTTAGCACTGTTGGTTCTTCCTAATGTAAGTATGCATTTTCCATATGTATGTATTATTGTGTTTTGCCTACTGTTGATCTGTGAAGTAGCCTTGAGTTTGAGAAAGGTGCTGAATGTATTAAAATTATTATTATTATTATTATTAATAGTGGGGAGCAGTGCACACAGTAACACAGGGTAAGATGCAACATGGACTTTTATTGCTTTTGTCCATCTTCTCAGATTCCCAATCAACATCATATGTGAATCAGTCAGACAGATATTTCTTAGGATTCACCATGAAGAGGTTTCTGTACCATATTTCACCATGCCTGTTTTTGATTACTGAGTCATAGAATTCATCATCATCATCATCATCATCATCATCATCATCATCATCATCATCGTTAACTGCTAGTCCATATAGAGTCACGGTAGCAGTTGGGAGAGCAGAGAATCCCAGACGGACCTGTCCCCCGCAACTTCCTCCAGCTCATTCCCGGGGACCCCAAGCCGCTCCCAGGCCAACTTGATATAATCCCTCCAGCGGATCCTAGGACGACCTCGTGGTCTTGTCCCGGTAGGCCATGCCTGGTACACCCCCACCGGGTGGCTCCTCTCAATGCGGAGAAGTAGCGGCTCTACTCTGAGCTCCTCCCGGACGACCGAGCTCCTCACTCTATCAAATAGAGTGTAGCCCGCCACCCTACCTATATAACCTATATCCGTTGCTTGTACTCGCGATCTCATTCTTTCGGTCATTACTCACAGCTCATGACCATAGACCACCTCTTCACCACTACAGTCCGGTACAGTGACCGCATTACTGCTGCCGCCTGTCCCAGCCTGCAGCCGATCTCACCATCCCTCTTCCCATCACTTGTGAGCAAGACCCCAAGATACTTAAACTTTTCCACCTGGGGCAGGTCATTTCCCCTTACCTGGAGTGGGCATGCCATCCTTTTCTGAGCTTTTTTTTATAGGCAGTGGGAGATTGCAGGGAGGCCCTTGGTGGCCTAGGCCCCTGCAGCAGAAACTGGAGGCATATAATTCAGTCCTATATCATTTTAAATTTAAACTCTCTTAGTGGCTGTAATACAGCACTATTCTAAATCATATAAACATCTCACAATGAGAGTTAGGCTAAAGTACAGCCTCCACACGATGGGGTTAGTTGATGCTACAACTGTTGCTGATTTTAACATGGTGTTACAACCAAGCTTCCCAGTGAGAATAATGAGGGTATAGTCCACATCCATATATATCCATCCATCCATCCATCCATTATCTTCCGCTTGTCCGGGGTTCGGGTCGCGGGGGCAGCATCCTAAGCAATGAAGCCCAGACCTCCCTTTCCCCAGCCACTTCCACCAGCACTCCAAGGGGGATTCCGAGGCGCTCCCAGGCCAGCTGGGCGATATAGTTGCGCCAGCGTGTCCTGGGTCTTCCCCGGGGTCTCCTCCCAGGTGGACTCGCCTGTGACACCTCCCGAGGGAGGCGTCCAGGAGGCATCCTAACCAGATGCCCGAACCACCTCAGCTGGCTCCTCTCGACGTGAAGAAGCAGCGGCTCTACTCCGAGTCCTTCCCGGATGACTGAACTTCTCACCCTATCTCTAAGGGAGAGTCCAGACACCCTGCGGAGGAAACTCATTTCGGCCGCTTGTATTCGCGATCTTATTCTTTCGGTCATTACCCAAAGCTCATGACCATAGGTGAGGGTGGGAACGTAGATCGACCGGTAAATCGAGAGCCTTGCCTTATGGCTCAGCTCTTTCTTTACCACAACAGACCGGTAAAGAGCCCGCATCACTGCTGACCCAGCACCAATCCGCCTGTCAATCTCCCGCTCCCTTGTACCATCACTCGTGAACAAGACCCCGAGATACTTGAACTCCTCCACTTGAGGCAAGAGCCTATCCCCGACCCAGAGAGGGCTCTCCACCCTTTTCCGCCTGAGAACCATGGTCTCGGATTTAGAGGTACTGATTCTCATCCCAGCCGCTTCACACTCGGCTGCAAACCGATCCAGCGAAAGCTGAAGTTCGCGGCCTGATGTCCCCAATAGGACCACATCATCTGCAAACAGCAGTGATGTGACCCTGAGGTCACCAAACCGGACACCCTCCATCCCTTGACTGCGCCTAGAAATTCTATCCATAAAAATTATGAATAGAATCGGTGACAAAGGGCAGCCCTGACGGAGTCCAACTCTCACTGGGAACGAGTCTGACTTACTGCCGGCTATGCGAACCAAACTCCAGCTTTGTTTGTACAGGGCCTGAATGGCTCGTAGCAAAGAGCCATGTACCCCGTACTCCCGAAGCACCTCCCACAGAATACCCCGGGGAACACAGTTGAATGCCTTCTCCAGATCCACAAAGCACATGTGGACTGGTTGGGCAAACTCCCATGAACCCTCCAGAATCCTGGAGAGGGTGAAGAGTTGGTCCAGTGTTCCACGACCAGGGCGGAACCCGCACTGTTCCTCCTGGATCCGAGGTTCGACTATAAGCCGGACTCTCTTCTCTGCATAGACCTTGCCAGGGAGGCTGAGGAGTGTGATTACCCTGTAGTTGGAACACACCCTCCGGTCCCCTTTTTTAAAAACAGGCACCACCACCCCAGTCTGCCAATCCAGTGGCACCGCCCCTGATGTCCACACAATGTTGAAAAGGTGTGTCAGCCAAGACAGCCCCACAACATCCAGAGCCTTGAGGAACTCAGGGCGGATCTCATCCACCCCTGGAGCCTTGCCACCAAGGAGCTTCTTAAGTACCTTAGCGACTTCGGCCTCAGTAATGGACAAGCCTATTCCCATGTCCCCAGACTCAGCCTCCTCACTGGAGAACGTGTCGGTGGGATTGAGAAGGTCCTCAAAGTATTCCTTCCACCGCCCAATGACGTCTTCAGTCGAAGTCAGCAGCACACCATCTCCACTATATACAGTGCTAGTGGCACACTGCTTTCCCCTTCTGAGTCGCCTGACGGTTTGCCAGAATCTTTTCGGAGCCGACTTAAAGTCAGTTTCCAAGGCCTCACCAAACTCCTCCCATACACGGGTTTTTGCCTTGGCAACAACTGAAGCCGCAGATCGCTTGGCCTGTCGATACCTGCCAGCTGCCTCTGGTGTCCCACAGGCCAACCATGCCCAGTAGGACTCCTTCTTCAGCTTGACGGCATCTCAATATATATAGTCTATATAATAAAGGCCACATCCCTCGCACATGAAATCAAAACAGTTTTCTGAAGTTAATTTGCACAGATTAATCTAAAGCTTACTATAGATCTCATAGTGTTCTGATATTAACTCTTCCACTTTGTTGTCAAAAATAAATTGGCAAGTGTTAGACACATCATCTTGACACTAGAATTTTTAGAATTAAGTCTTGTCTGGCTCAAAATAGAATTGTATTGAAGTTGTATTAGTTGTATCATTTGCTGCTTTCGGCTAACAAACAGTAGGTGCTGGAAATGAAGTTAACATTTTCATTTGCTGCTGAGATGAGCATGTAGCTTTTGTAAAACATGAATCTTTTACCCCAAAAACTAAATGTGCTAAGTTTTTAGATATAAACTTTTGTTAAACAGTATGAAATGCAGGATAGGTGAGTTATTCTAATTAGTGATGTAATTAATGATTTCTCATTACTGTACATGTATATCATGTCTGACCAAACAAAAACATTGTATTACCATTTTTGTCATTTTCTAACAGAATTTGAAAACTACAGCTGACCTTTGCACTGTGTTAAAATCTCATAATGAATGGATCACTTGACATGCTCTAAAATGCTTGGGAAATAATCATGCACCATTGACCTCCATTCACATTTAAGAAAGTTTTTCTTCTCTGGTAAAGTTACCATTTTGGACATATGAGATTTTGTTGTGACAGGGACTACATGAAAGATAGAATGTATTCCCCCTCAGAAACTCCACTTTATACACACATATTGTACAGTTTTAAACGTAAAAACATGCAGAAGAGTCTTCTTCTGCGTGGGTGTGGGCTTTAGCAAAGGGCCAGAGCTCATTTCTTCACCCTTCATATTTTAGATAAAGCACTTCTTAATCCTCCATCAGATAAGACAGTCATTATGTCATCCAGTCTGCTACATCCCATATATCCAGACACATATGCTCATTCTGCGGCGGATCCCCAATGGGTTCTCAAAGTGATTCCATGGCTTTATCAGATCCTGTAAGGAGTCATTATGTTGGTGATGTGCTGAAATGGATAGAGGATAAGCAGAAGCTTTCATCTTTAAGGAACTCTCATTTCCTTGGATCAGTGTGGACTTCCAAACAGCAGGATGGATTTGTGTGTGTTCATGTGTGTCTAAAATTATTGTCTTTCTCAAAACTTATAATAAACATACATTTCTAGAAGCTTGACTTAGCAAGACTTAATGGATTTTCTCTTTATTACCAGTGACAGATGGACACTCTTCTTCCGATTTGTCTTTTAGTCATTTTTATCTTTCACATTGACTTCTATTTGCTGTAAGTAAGTCACAATTAAAGTATGTGAGCCACCTGATGATTCATTCTGTCTGAACCAAGGGGCTCTGACTGAACCTTCATTAGCCTCTTTCATCTGAACAGGCCTTTCTCTCAGGATCCATGGCTGGCATCTCGGTTAACGTGACCAATGGCAAGAAAAAAGCACCATGCCAATTATGCTGTCAAAATACAGCTGGACTTGTCTAATGCTTCAAATTCCTGAGCCGTATGGCATGGCACTGGTACTGAGGAAAAGAGTCTCAATGAAAGTGTTAGCACAGAGTGCCGTGTGAGGCCCAGGAAATGAGATCTGCAATTTTGCAAACATTATGCTTGTAAAGTTGGGTTACTTTTTGAGAGGAGGCCAGCATAAAGGAATAAAGTGAATTTGAGAGAAGAAATAAACTCTGAAGCTAAATAAAGGTGTTGGCCAGGTGGTTACCAGCCCCACTGCTGTTTCCATTTGTGATAAAGAAGAAATGTCAAAGGCTTGAAACAAAGAATGTTAATGAGATCCCCATAAGATTCGCAAGGGCTTCAGAAATAAGAAAAAGAAAAAGTTAATGTGCAGATTACATTTGGGCCAATTTATGATATCCTCAAATCAAGTTGCTGCTTTTTATAGTCTACACAATACAGGAAAGTTATCAAAAAAAAACATGAAAGAGCGAAAGTGGGAGATGCATTTTCCTAAAAGTCACTCCCACCCTTACTTATTCCCCATAAAAAACTAGGTCAAAGCAGAAAGTGTTCAAGGCTTGTTTTGAGTGTTTGAGACGTGTTATGTGTAAACACCAGAAAAACACACAATTCACACCAGAATGGATGTTTCATTTCTTATGAGTCTGTTGCTGATCCTGGCCCAGCATGGAGAAAAAAAACATGCTACAATATGGTGAGCATGAGTAGCTCAGAGTCACCATGAATATCCAAAATAATAAAATAAGAGTCAGAGGCGTCAGGTTGGATTTCGTGGGAGTTCTCAGACAACATCATATGTCTATATGTATTAATGTTACATGTAATGGCTTATTATACTGATGAAGATATGATGACAATAGTAGATAATTCACTTACATCCTCTGAAGACACCAAGTTTGTCTAACACTCACAATCATAAGATTCATCCAGGGGGAAAGGGGTCTGTAGTACAACCAGTGTTAGGGGGAAATTCCATTAGATTTTTCAGGAAACTATTCCTTTAATCATGAGAGGTTCCACCTGTCAGAGCCAGAGCTGGCGATACATCTATTCATGTTCCGTATGGTTGTACACTCTTCACGTTTTCATATGTTTCCCGTATGTCCATATTTGTTCTCGGGTTTTGTTAAAAAGATTCCTTTAAAGTCTGTCAAAAGAAAAATTCACAAGCACCCCATTCAGGTCATTGTAGCAATAGTGCCCCCTGCTGGTCATGCTGCAGCAGTGGTGCTCTGCAGCAGTGTGCAATGGAAGAAGAAAATGTAAGTGTTGTAACATCAGCTGCACAGGCAATTAATATGAAAATAAATTTGAAGTTTCCATATTAAATAAAGAGAACATTTAAGACTATTTCTCAGTCAGTAACACATACTGAGGATATACAATTTGTATGATGTACCCTGTGCTTCGGAAATCTTCACTCAGTGACAATTTAATGGCTTGGAGGTAACAGGCAGTGAAACTCCTCAGTGCCTGTTACAGGTGATCTTTGAGCAGTGACACTTTTTGGAGCTCTGCCCAGATGGTCTGTGGCAGCCTGTCAGGCGTGAGATATGTTAGTCGTCTGACTTGAAAGGCCATGAATGCTTTCATCAGTACTGGCAGGAGTGCAGAGCCAGGCCAGTGTGTATCTCTGTACACATATCACACCATAAGTCATACTGACATAGTCTCCCCTCAGTAATGGCTCCACCTTTACAACAGGAGTTCTGTTGTAAATCCAGTATTTTAGTAGGGAAAATACAAGCTAAGAATCTCTGTACATTCAAGGATATAAGTGTATCCAGGTTTACTATGAGACTGTTAAGACATACTTGGAGAGAAGTACAATTACACATAGTTGATTTTTTCATATATTAGTATGTCAAAACATGAGAGAAGTATAGAGAGAAGTACATATGGTGCCCACAGAACTACTCACTTACTTTTGATGTACTACTAATAAAATATAACACAACATACATCATACAGTAACACTTTCTTTGAAGGCTACATACATGGAGACTTTCTAACCAAGACATAAACACATAATAATATATTTCTAAAGCAATACTTTTAACGCAACACTGAAAACATTTGGCACAACAAGAAACAAAAAACATGAGAAAGGAGACTCTGAACTGTTGAGCAGCTGAAATCCTGTATCAAGCTAGAATGGGAACTATTTCACTTGCAAAATTAATGCAATTGGTCTCCTCAGTTCACAAACATTTATAGTGTTGTTAAAAGCAGATATGATGCAACAAAGTGATAGACATGCACTCAAGTTTTTGGAAACTTCACAATTTTTATAAATGGAGTCATGGACATTGCGCAATACAATGTAATTTACATCTTAACTTAATTATTAGCAAATGCTTTATAAATGCACTCTTCAATGATTATGAAGAGTTTTTATTAAGTTATTAAGTTCCTATGTAGGTATTATTATGAAGGAATACAAAATTTAAGTATGCTCTTAAATTTGGTATAAGAGAACAAACAGCACCAAGACAAGAGAAGAATTCACAATCGATTCTGGACCAGCAGCCAGGGTTACTCAGACAGGAAAACATGTCATCACTCGGGTGCAGGGTTCTGCGGTTCACTGTGCCTGACACACACAGTGTGTCCATGCGGCTCTTATTAACTCTGGTAACACAAAGACATCATTTTGCTCACAAGCTTTAGCATGCGCCAGTCACGGCGTCCAAACACCCAGCTGAAGGTTTCAGATAGGCCCATTCCACTGGAGTGTTAAGCCATTAAAAATAATGAGTCTTTATTTGTGTCTGGAAACACCCTTATGACTCTATCAGCCCCCTCTGAGCCCTCCCAGACACTCTGCGTCACTTCTGGTGGCATGCACCATACACTGGCCTTCATTTTAAGCTTTAATTTATGAGTTCGGTCATAGCCTTCTGAAAGGTTTAAGTGCACTTTAGTGTTTTTTTAAACAAACTCATGCTGAAAATAACTCTGTAAATCTAAATATATTAAAGCATGTTGTATTTAATCTTAATAGCAGTTTGTAACCAATTGATTTTTTTTAATAATGTTGGAATTTTGATAAGCACAAAATAAAAAGAACTATTCAAAAGATACTAACATGAAAGAAGAAGAAATCATACACCAACTTTTGTATGTGAAATGTTCTTCTTAGACATTTACTACAGTGTTCATTGCTGTCCACTTTTCCAAGACCATGTAGTTCTGAAGGCCCACACATGGTCCTAATATCATACACAGAATAATTCAAACTGCATATGGTCCGAAAGGAATTGACCTATACAGCGTGTTTCATAGCACTGTGCTGCACTCATCGCTGGAAAGTTGGAAGATGGATAACTGGGCACATGTTTTAAAAATCCAAATCATGCTCGGTCTCCCGCATGACCGATAAATCATGTATGTTTGAGTAAAGCTGGTCACATGATCCACATCCCGAGTCCTCACACTAACACATTGCAACCAACAAATCAGCCTGGAATTGCTCCCATTTTCCAGAACATCACATTTAAACACCTATAGAAACACTGAAAATGTCCCAAGAACAGTAAAGAACATCAGTCATCGTCAGCCCAACTCGCATGTGTGGAACATCTGACATCCTTCAGAATGTTCAGTTGGCTTTGAGGTGAGTAACAACTATTCTCAACAACCCGGTCAGCTCTGATATCATCACACAGTGGTATGTGGAGTGTGCACAGGCTCCAGGCTTTGTGCTGGAACAGGCATGTGTCACCTGCAGCTGTCTTAGATGGAGTTTCAGACGTGTAACACACACCACAAGCCGTGCACACAGACTCTGACCACTGTTAACACATACCTTTGTTACTGCCCAGTATAGTTCAACTCTAACCCTAAACCTCCACACCTGACCCAGCTAATGACTGTACTTGATTAGCTGAATGTGATGTGGTAGGTTTGGGTTGGAGGCGAAACCTGCAAGAGGGCTGGTGGAGACTATTCTACAGCATAGTGTTACTTATGAGTGGCCCTCTGAACACTGCATCATGTGATGGAACATAGTGAGCAGAAAATGATGTTTTACACACAGGCATGCAAACTAATGTGTGACTGAACACATTCTGGACAAATGCTCCTTTCCTGGAGTTTGTTATTTTAAGGTTAAACATTACCTGCAGGAAATCAGAGGGGAACCTGCAGGACCTTCTATAGGCATCAGAAAAGGCCTTATGATTTCTGGGAGCTGAAGAAAACATTCATAATAGTTATTTTGTGTGTATTTTTTTGGAATAAAATCATGTTTGTTCTATTCAGTCTTTGCAAGCACTGTAGCAGTATCAATCTTTTGTTGCTAAGTTTTGGTTTGAAACAAAGCAGTTAACATCTTAATAATCTACTTCTTTCTATAGAAATGCTCAGTGCAGACAACTTTAAACATGCTTGAAAATACTGGGGCATCTATGGCAGCTTGAACACAATAATCAACAATTTGTTTGTTAGTCAAAGAAACAGTTCTATGCTGGGAGAGGCAAAAAAACAAAAAACCCATCCGCATCCACAAGGCATGTGCAAAATAAATCACAGAACATAGAAATTTCTGGTCGCACCGTCTTAAGAAAAGTATAAAAAGCATTTATTAAAACATGGCAATATGTATAAAAATGTGGGCGTTGGCTTACTAAAGAGTTTTGACATTCATGGCTCAAATTGAAGGCCTAAATCTAATAGTCACAGTTCACCACTGCCAGCTTTGCTTGCATTTGCATTCAGGGAAAATGGCTAATGTACGCATAAAGCCACAAAAAGTTTTACGTTATCTCTGTTTTGTTTTGGCAAATGTTATAGACATCAGTTCACACAATTTTCCACCAAACATGTTTTCGCTGATCAACTGTATTTGGGGGAAAAGTGTTTTTTTTTTCAGCAAACCATTCCTTTTAAGTTTTTAACAGAATGAGTACAGTAGGCTTACATATCTTCAATGTCTGTCCAGTTATAATCTATGCTACATGTTTACTATGTAAATAGTTGATTAGTGCATGTGTATTGTTATGATAAAAACGAATGTAAGAGATAACAAGACAACCTGGTACAGTGGTCGACCACATTACTGTACATTATGCACTGTCTCCATCTGCTGGCCAGCATGTTCAATGAAAATGACTCTGTGTGGACGGAGTGTCCTTATATTTGCAGTAGAGAGCAGTATTGGCCAAAAAATAGATTTCTCATAAAGTATTTGATCCAAAAAGAAGGCTAATGAACAGCTCTTTACACCATTTGTTAACATAATTTTTTTCCCCTTAAATTTGACACTTTTTTACTTTAACTATAGAGGGGGCTCTGCTATTGAGGTCACTGCACACTCTGCATAATTACAATTATATACAGGTTTTTAAAAGATTCTTACTTAGACATTTCACTTAGACATTACTTAGACATTTCTTAGACATTTCACTTACTGCAATGATAGAATGACATACACATGACTGACTGTACTGTTAGAGTTTACTGACTGTTAACTGCTTAACTCAAAAGTCAGTAACAGGAAGTGATGCATCTATAAACCGGAGATACAACAGGTTTGTTAGTCCGGCAAAAATGTTTTTAGGCACAGAAATGTTAATAAATGTAGGATCTAACTCTGAGGAAGGTCATGTACATGTCCAGAGAAAGAACACAGTGCAAAGCACAAAGATGACTTGATGATATGAGGTTTCAATGTGTGTAAAAACAATTGATGTTTTCTGCTGATAATGGTTAATGGTAACCAACAAAACAATAAAACTGGTCCCTAAAGATTGCCATGCTAGAGTGATGCAGTGCCTGACTAATTTAAAACATGTCTCGTTCGAGCCATTAAAGTCAGCCATTGAGCAGCCAATATTCCCCATGGGGCAATAGCTTATAATATGGCCCATGCAAAGTCTCAATATTAGAGAAGCCTGAACTATTATTAAGTCATCCAGAACTGCTGCCAAATCTTGGGTGGATGCTCAGCCATAAATGGAGGGTGGACCTTTGGACAAGAGCCAAATGGTTTTTAAAAGCAATGTTACAACAATGTACTTTTACTGTTTGGTCTGTTTGCTCCATATACGTGGAACAATAAAGAAAGTTGGCTGTTGACTCGACTGATGGCTTGACTCTAATAGTAGAGCTATACTAGGAACATGCTGCTTTGATCAAAGATACATCATCATAAAAATATGTTTTGACACTACATCAAAATGACTCGTGGTATAGCTGACTTCACTTGGCATAACTGCCTTACTTCAACTGACAGAGCTGCTTTGACTTTGTTAACAAAGACCTTGACCATTACATTACTTGTAATGAAAGAATTATCTCATTCTTTCATGCTGCCACAACAATAGGGCGAGGTAACATTATTTAGACAGCTCAGTGTTAGCTTTTGTAATTGAGACTATGCAGTCACATTCCTTTGCACTGTGGGCTTCATTGTGGTCGAGACTGAAAAGCCACAGAACTGAAGCTACCATACAAAATCAAATATTTTCTAATTATTTTCTTACTTTCTAATTATGCAGTATTTTGCCTGCATGATGAATAGTGACACCACCACCTTCCATAAAAGTGTCGTTTATTTTATTATTCTTTTCAAATCAGAGTTAGTACAGTGGCATGACCTACAGAACTGATCAGATGTCCTTCACTACTACTAAGCAAAGCACCAACAATCATGAATTCAATATAACACTCTATATACTGAACACATACAGGTAAATAGGCCTCTGTAAATCATCTTTGGGTAATATGTGGCTAATGAATCATCATTCATTTCACCACAGTAACCTATACTCATAAAACACATCTGAGATTCAAGTATACATATTAAAAATAATTATATTTAACATGTTACAAAACTTAAATTGTTAATATACCTGTATTTATATAAAAATGATGTTTAAATTTGTACACATTTCATGGCACATAGTGCATCAAGTTTATTTCTGATACAGACCTCATAGTTCAGTTGCCTATCAAAACAACAATAACCAAAGATTGTTAGCTGCTCACAGATTTTCAACAACATTGGTTCTACTGTTCTCTGAATCCAAAATGAGCTGAAATGACATACAAAAGACTTTGGTTGAAGCTCCATTCCAATTTTGTTAATCTCTAAACATTTCAAAAATATAGTTTGCACCAGTAACACATGGAGTACCTATTATGTAGGTGATTATACAAACCTCCAGATCTGTGATGTGTTGAGGCCTTCAAAAAGCTTATTTCAAATGAAATTGCAGTACCTTCCTCCCTAATTTAGAGGTAATTTCAGTAGTAAAAAGCACCGTTATGTCATAATCCTTTACATAGTTAATGGTTACTAACACTTCAAAAATGTAATACCATTTCTGAGAGATACATAGAAATATAATGGTTTGCAATTGGTAGTAGTCATAGTGAAACAACAACGCACATATCTACATATTACAGAATAAATAATGTCAAACATAAATAGTTTAAAACATAATAAAATACATATTATGAATAGCCATGTTTATAAGAGGTAGGGTCAGACTGTTATTATATTACAAGTTAACCAATCTGGATCTAGAATACACATGACTGGGCTAACTTAATTACTTGACTAATTGAAGAAATGTATATAACATTTTGATTGTATAAGTGTTTCAACACTAATACATGACTGGGGTGGCAAGTATTCATCAGAAAAACATGACCTGTATGAACAGTGTGACCATAACTGTGGTCTTCTTCGCTGATTTCGCTAGGCTGATCATCATTCACTTTTCTATTATAGACATTACAGTGATAGATTTGATACAGTGACACAGTGACTTTTACTCCTCAGTAGGATTTTCTTCACAGTGACTTGGAGTGCTCTGCTCATAATGTCCCAGAAGCACTGCTATTACTTGTAATAGACATGCTAGGTAGTTAAGGTGATGTCAACACGATACTTTTAGGGAAGTGGGCCCAAATGAGTGAGACAATGATAAGTTTCAGACATTCACACAAGCAACACAGTTTATGTTATGTACATTTGCACATCAAGCTATTTGCTGTCGTCAGGTTCTTTCCCCTTCCTCATTGAGAACATGTTTAATGAAACAAAAAACATATTAGATTATATCTAACTTCACACTCCTCTCACAGTGATAGTCATCTAGAGAGGGGAGGGTCTTTCAGTAGCTACCTCTTTTTTTTTTTTTTTACTTCTGGCTAAGCCATAGAACAAAACATTTCCACGGTCATCAAAAAAATCCCTTTTAAAGGATATTACTGTTATTACTGTTATTGTCCTAAAGATTGCTAACTTCAGTGAGAACATTTATAATAATAAAAAACAGTCAGTCCTTTATATCACACTAATGTGATCAGCAAAAGAAAATGTCCAAACTCAATAAAAGACTTTTCCTTTTCTGAAAGCTTCTAAAAGCTTTCCCTTGTCTTAAATAGATACTTCAATCAGTTCGTTTGGAAGCTGACATGACTACATTTATGCTATGTTTTCCCTGGGCAAAAACAGTCTGAATACTTGTGTGGTATGAGATGCATCTCTGCTTTAACAGGACGAAAGACCAACCCTGACATTATCGCTGTGGAATTACGAGTCTGTATATCCAGTTTCGGACTCAGCACACACACATTTGGTAGCTAGTAGTGCTTGAAGGAGGTGAGGGTTTGCCTGGATCCAGTGAGCTGGTGTTTATTGGAGGGAAACTTGAACTGTGGCTCATTTTTTCCTGATCATTTTCTGGAGCTGCCAAAAATGGACAGAGGAGGATGCACAGTGGGTGGGACATTCACTGCAAAAATCCAGGCCTCAGCACTCTTGTATGGAGGGCCATATCAGACACTAGTGGCCTTGGTCTATATTTTACATCAGTCAGTTTTTTAGAGGGATAGATACCTCACAGACTCTGCTTGACTAGATTTGAACCTTTTTCATTGGACTTGAACAAGGAGTCCAGCATGTGGATGAGGCAGACACTTTCCACAGAATCCTCCACAGCGTCCATAGATTCTTGTTCCATCCTGCACAAACCAAGGTTAAGGCAAAAGAGGCATATTTAACATTAATTCACTGAATTAAGAAGCATGAGAATGTATGATCCTCCTTATGCCACCATGGTATCAATCTCTTATCTATTAATCACTAGCATGGAAAAAACATTCAGATGCTGTCTTTACCTCTGATCGATGGACTTTGACAGCGACATAGTTACCATGGGAGACCCATTTAGTTGACTCAGCAACTTTCAGTCCCGTTCCAGTGAGATTGATGCTGAACTGACCCTGACAGATGAAAGAAGTGTTTAAAAAAGATCCAGTTTTGCTATAACTGTTGCTCTGAATGAGACCTGGCTCAGACTAGCTGTTCCCAGATGAGCTGTAAAGAGTAATTTCTCCTCCAGTGGTTTAGTGTGAGACTTTCAATTCATACCTGAGGGCATCTGGCAGCACTGTAACAGTCTCCAGCAGTGGCGAAGGGAACAGGATGGCCAAGAAGGGTCTGAGAGAACTGCACATCCGTGGCTGCAGCAAGCAATTAGAGGCAGTACAACATGAGGGGTAAAACACATTTTACTGGATTAAGCAAACTGTAGCACCCAATACAAAATATAATATACTGTGGCCATTTTAAGCAAATGACGTTAAGATAAAAAGCTCAGACAATACTGGACACACACTCCACCACAGATCCCTGAACTTTCTTAGTGTTCATGCTTTTAATTTTCTGCTCTCTCTTTTACTCTGACACTAAGCTTTTGCCTCAGCACCTCCCTATCATCTTGAACATATTATAGATTTTTCCCTCATTTCTTTCTTTCTGACTTTCCAAATGGAGTCTCAGGTTCTGCTTCCACAATTCACATTAATAGCCCTAAACAACTTTGTATACATTTGTCTCTAGATGTGTGAGCTGACACTGAGGGTTTGATCCCCAGGCTCAGATTAAACCAAGACTAAAGGATTTTCAGGGATGATTCACTATTGGCTTTGCAATTTAGTTAAAAATTTTACTTAATCCATTACCTGGAAATCAGTCCTAAATGTCTTACCACTCACATTACTGCATAGACATGCATACACACACATACATGGTTTAATTTTCTAGAAGACAGACAGTGGCAAAATTATTCAAAATATTTATTGAAGAATAAAGAAGCATTTAATTACCTGAATGAATACAGTAAATATAGTGAATCAAATGACAACTGCATGTGGTCTCACTGAAGACAAATGATCAGGTAATCGTTCACTTCTTACTTACTGATTATTCTCATGGTGCTGGGGTCCAGTCTCACTCTATGAAAGACTGTGTAGCCCACTGCAGGGTAGTCATTCCTGCAAGCACAGTCCTGGTGCCTGCTGCCATTAAATGGACAATCGAAGGGGTTGTTTAACCTGGTATTGTGCATTACATGAAAGACAAAATCAGAAAATGATCCTCAGACAATATCAGAAAAGAAAATCTATAAGGTGTTGGAGATGTACATTCGTTTCTTTTTATGTGGTTGGTGATGACAATGGAGGAATTTTGAACCATAAGGCATAACATTTCAAGATGTACACTTAAATAAGACAATAATAAAGTGGGTGATACCTGTATCCATACACCTCTGAGTAGTTGTCAGTTTGGCCACTGCGTAGAGTCACATATTCCTTTGGAAAATTGGTCTGCATTTCTGCACAGTAAATCTGGATAACTCTTGACTTAACTCTGAGGTAATGTTCTCCATCTTTTCTAATGCCTTCTCTCATCTGCAACTCCTTGCAGGTGGAGAACAATTCACCTGAAACATAAGCAAATCACCTTACACTCAGCAAACAAAGCACTTCATAAAAAACTGATTAACAGCAGTGGAGAATTCTACTGAAACGTACTATGTGCATGCACACATCTGTGGAGGTGCCTGCATCTGAATCAGCATGTGTGTGTTCTCACTGTAATATAAACAAGCTAATCTCTCTGCGTTAGTTTCTGGTTTTCTTTTAATATTGTTATTTCCATCTGGACTGAGGCATGTTTTCTCTAATTCCCTGATTGGCATTAATACTTGCCCATTGAACTTTTCCCTCACCCAAGCATATCATTGTAATTTCGCCCAGACCTGACTTGGCAGGAAAAAATACAGCAAAAGGCTCTAGCGGTGTGCCAAAGCCGCATCTAAGCATGCGAAACCAGAGAATGAACCTGCAAATCCTGGCAGCTGGCCTTCCCTGTATTAGGGTCAAACGTGAGGCCCCGTTTGTGAAGTCTAGGCTTCACCAATCAAAAACTTCACACCAACAGGTTTTAGAAGACCCCCTTGACAGCAGGGGCCAGGGTATTTATCGCTTCAAAGACAAATAGCTTCGAGCAAGGTTAAAAGTCGTGGTCTCTACTCTGGATTTTAAAGAAATGAGCTGACTCTCTCAAAACAGAATCAAGTCATGGGATGGCTTTTCAGTGCAGCCAATTTAATGTCATTACATAGCATATTTGTATGTGCATGAACAACAGCCACAGGCAAGACAACCAGAGCAGAACCATGTGCTGGAAAAATTAGGCCAAAACTGCTTTCTGGCTGAGACATGCTTTACAGGGCAAAGGTTTAAGAAGCAATTAAATGTCTCAAAGCAAAAATGCTCTTGCAAAAAAGCAAAAAAGTATTGAATTCTGTCCTGATGCTAAGATAAATGTCACAATTTCGAACATTATCAAGAGATCCAAGTAAATGCACAGCTATTTTATACTGCTTGTGTAATATTTATATATTTTGAGCTTAAAGATTGCATTCTAGTATTGAGCCCAAGGGAAATTAATATGTACCTTTTTAAATTCAAGTGTGGGGGTTGCTCAGATATACTTTTGTGCTGAAGCAGGTAAGAATACTCACATTGCCTTTGTCTGCAGGCTGCCTTGGACTCAGGCTTGCTGGAGAGAGGGCAGTTTTCAGAAGGCAAATGTTTAGCAGTGACACATTGTACCATCCTTTCCATCAACCCAGCACCACAAGTCTGAGAACACTGATGAAAATATGTAAAAAAGGAAATCAATAATAACATATTATATCAATAAATAATCATGGACAGTCTCATAAATACAATTCGAATTGCACACGTTATTATATTGGATAATGTTGGTAGGCATTACTGCTTACACATTGACTAGTAATACCCATAATACATAGAGAAAATTCAGAGACCAGGACAGGTGGTAGAATATGCATAAAACAAATGCATATAGAAATTCACACACTTTGCTCCACGGCCCAGCTTTCCAGTATCCAGGTAGTGGGCACTCTGGGAGTTGGCATGGTTTAGTTTGGGGTGGAAGAGGCTCTGGGCACTCAGTAGGTGAGGCCTGCATGTAAGACTGGGCATCAAACACCTGCAGATCTGATGTAGAGGGCAATGCAGCGCATGACACCATCCTTTGTTGGTAACCTACTCCACAACTCACAGAACACTGAAACATACAAATACATTGTCATTAATACTCACACGCTGCAAGCAATCTTAAACACATAAACAGCACATTTTAAATCCATCCAAATATCCCTGAAGGAGGTTGTAATTTAATGTAACTTGTACATTAAAAGTAGTGAATGACTCTTCTAAAACATCTCAACAGCACTTTTATTGTAGTGACTAAAGCATTGAATAATGATAGTAATATAGGTATGTAACCTGAGTCCATGCTGCAGTTACCCAGACGTACTGACAGGGGGTGCTCAGGCAAGGCTGATGCAAAGCAGGTCTGGATGAAGGGGTGCATAGGCTGTCCAAAACTGGGGTCATCTCCTTATCCACACAGAGCACTGTTCTATGTCTTACACCTTTTCCACATGTAGCATTACACTGGACACACACACACACACACACACACACACACACATATATATATATATATATATATTTGATCCTTGACATTTTGATACTATATTATCAATACTACGTCATGAAAAACTGTAAAATACATTTAATGGTAAACAAAGAGCTGATTTCAAATGACAACCTAACTAATCGTCACCAGTGTTCACAGAAATGTTTCATCACTCTATGAAGGGCTATAAGTTCACTTTGTTCGCCTACTTGACAACTGGCAATGGTTGTTTTTTTTATGCTGACCTGGTACTGGTATTATGGTTTCTCTAATTATGGTCATGATTTTTTGCTGGGGAGGCTGTTCTTACATCAACATACAAGACTTCAAAATTACAGTGCTGTAAAATCAATGAGAGGAGTGACCAGAGGGGGCAGTGTTGTGCTGCTCCTAACCCAGAAACGTCCATCTCTTAACTCAAGTATATTTCTTTAGTAGCTGTCAAGAGGGCAACAAGAAGATCCCTCATATCAAATACTATACATGAGACAAAATGTCTAACAAAATACTTGAAAAGTGAAGAATCATTTCAGGCCCTTGAAAAAAAAAATGCTCCTTTCTAAGAACTTGAAAGCAGAATTTGCACAGTACTTGAGATAATAACATGTCACTAGCAGCCCTTGCTTTTGTTTTCAGCCATAAATGGGCCTCAGGCCATTGTTTTGAGCTTTACAGGACATAAAAGGGGATGAGAAGAAAAAGGAGTATTTTGAAGGTGCCATGACATTTTTCTGTGTAAGCGAGGGACAGATTAAGATCAGCACTTTGATTTCGCTCTGTGACGTATCATCCTAAAGTGATGTTATCATTGAGACTCTCAGCTGGGGAAGGAAAGTGCTGGACTAACTTTACATTTATTCATCTCCAACAATGCATTTAAGAGTTTCTTAAAAATCCTACAGACATGGTATGCTCTCCAGTTTCCTGGAGTAAGAAGTAACTACTAATTCCCAACAATAAAATTACTTTCTGAAATGCTTACACAGAACACTCAAAAGCCTGTGGTATAAGAATTGAAGGCTCAGAGTCATCTGAGTGCTTGTTAGTGTGTGGGCATGAGGAAATAGCTTTGAAGTTCCATGAGGGTAGAGATAAAAGAACACTCATAGAGCATGCTGAGGTGGCCAACCCATGCAAATGTCACATATATAACAGTGAACCCAGGTGGTAAATACTGTCTTGTGGGAATAAATGCATCAAAGGTAAGTGCAAATGAGTGAACCAGATGTGCCTGTGACTGCCATGAGAAAATAAAGGTCCTATCTGAAACAAAATAACATTCATAGGTATGTTGGTGAATGCAGTTACTGGGCCAGTCCAGTTAACTGACTAGATGTGGCAAAATCAAAGTCAACAACAACCGTGTTGCAAGAAAGATCCTCATAACTCCAGAAGAAAAAGAAGCAACCACATGAAATGAAAGCCTACTAAAAAAGACAAGGGGAGTACTCACCTCTGTCCACTCACTGGCTGACCAGGTAAAGTGATGGCAATCTGGGACCAGACAGGGCTGCATGGTGCTAGGACGTATACGGGAATCACACTTCTCTTCTCCCACACGACCTTTGCCTCTGAACCTGCAGTACACCTCACGTGTCTGCACACCAACCCCACAACTGACTGAGCACTGTTAACACACATACCAGTGTGTATATGTTACTAACACAAACATGGAATTTAGCTTCATGAAAGACATATGCGATATGGTATTTTTTCTTTTCTAGTTGCAGGTGGTTGAAGTATGAGAACTGATGAGGTGCATCCTTTCCCTTTACCTTCAAAGGTACAGTTGTTTAGAACAGTTCAACAGACACAGTTACAATCAATATCCATTTCCTCTTAGTTACCTTAAGAGGAGAAGGATCATTTTTAGTAGATCCAGTGTTATGCTTGGGGAGGGGATACGATTTTGAAAGTCATATGCAATGCCATCTGTCCTTTTATGTCATATGAGTACTAAATGCTCAATCCAAAATAGTCTTATATCGTCTTCAGCATCCACATAACACAGTTATTTGTCTCAGCACTAAGCAAGACCCAAAGCTGACGCAAATGTTTTTGTTACATTTAATTTGTATTGTCTGCAAAAGTCCTTTGTTAACATCAGCTGAAATCTTATCTTTTTGAAAGCTGATCTTTTTGAAGTTTCTTTTGTTGTATGCATTGCTAACTCTGCTAACTGTCTATCTGTTTTTCTTTTCATGCATATCATGTCCAACATATATGGATACATACACTTAGTCACATTTTACTTTGCAGTTAAAGCAAGCTTTGGTTTGGAAAGAACACAAATGATGTGGGCTGAAATTTGACCCCAGCACTGTATCTAATCAAAATCGTGAAGATTGAGGAGTTTGGAGCATCACAGTACTATGTAGTCAGAAGGTGGCTGTTACAGATATTATTGTCAAAAAACACATATGATTGTTCTCATAATCATATTTTTTTATTTGTTTACACTTCTCTTTACTCAAAAGTTCTAGCTGTCTGCATCCTATACTCAAAAACTAGCTTTTAAACTTTAGATGTGTTCATCTACAATCAGGAGATGACAATTATGTCAATCTTTAAATGTCATGTTGTACTACTGGCTCCTAGTACAGGCTTTCCTCAAGTGCCTCATCGAAGCACCCTCTAAGTACACAAACTCTGAAAAGGGCACCTCACTCTTCTTGTAGTTTTAACCACTCTAAACCGACCCCCCCTTGGAGAGCTGCAAGGCTGCTGAAAGGCCTTAACGGTGGGCTCTGAGGTTTCTAAAGTTGTCACAGACATAGATGTTAAGATATAAAACATGTCTTTATGCTCTAGTTGTGGATTTCATGGTTTATGGTGGTATGTGGAGGAGGATGATTGCTTCCAGACCAAAGTGGGAAGAGACGGAGGGATGGGGGTCCTCACCGGGGAGTAGGGGATGGCATCAGTGGATCTGGGAGAGCCACTCTGAACCTGCCTCAGCACAGCCAATGAGATTTCACGGTTATTCTCCAAGGGTGGGTATTACTTTGAGCTTAAATAGGACGGCAGTAACTGCTCCACATTCAAACCTGTTCCTTTAACTAGTTCCAGAAGAGGATTTCTCTGTTTATATGTGGCCTCAGGTTGAACTCTTAGAACAAGAGAAATGAACTCCTTCGACGCCACTTGCTTCACCCACATACATATACACACATCGTTTGTTTCTACAGAGCATCCCATGACGGATTGCGTGAGAGAGGTTATAGTAGTTTATTCCTTGTGGTTGGTGATAAATTTGGGATTGTCTTTTGTTTGTGGCTCGCCAGCTGTGTGTATGCATGTGCGTTTCCTGCCTTGACGTGGCAGTTTATTCCAAAAGTGTGTCACCCCCTATGGACTGCAAGACATCTAAAGTGTGCGGTTGGCTCCACGCCTGTGACCTTTTCCTTTCCCCATTCCACACAAACACAACACACATACACACACAGAGTCCTCTTTGTCCAAGTGCAACTGTGTGTGGGGATTCCCTGCTTAGATTTTGGAATTTCATCCAGGAAGTGGGCCAAAAGGTAGATTGCTTTACATTTTATAATTTGATTATAACTCACTGTGTAAAATTTCAGGAAACTAGCAGCAAATATAACTAGATATAGCACACAAATTGTAATAATATGTGGAGTCACTAATCTGACTGTAACACCCAACTTCCTCAGCACTGGCAATATGTGGTTTCTCCAAAACTGTATCTTTATCTTAATGCTAAATTATCAGAAATTATTATTTACAGGAGGACTTCCAGTTCCATTTTTAACAGTACCCTGGCACATGAAGGGAACAGCTAAATTTTACTATTTATTCTGATTACCAAAACATGCATGCACATCCATGTTTACCACAGTAAAACCTACCAGCATGTAGTACTGGTTCTGTGCGCTTAAGCAAATTCTTTCTGCAGTAAGATGATGCAATGCTGTAGTACCATGTCATATATCTGTGTAAAAGGTCAATGACTGTGCCATTGTGTTCCAGTAGGACATTCAAATAGCTATTAGTGACTATGGTAATACACACCGCTCTCCACTTGTTCTTCTTCCAGCTGGGACACGGTCCCATCCTGCAAAGCTTGTGTGTACTGGGACGGGTAAGATGAGCACACTGCTCTTCCTTCGTCTGGGTCTGGTTGTGGTAAAGACACACAAGTTCTCTCTGCTTGGTCCCCTTGCCACAGGTCACAGAGCACTGTGAATGAGAAAAACATGGGCGTCAGATGGCCTGTGTTTACAAGTCTTAACTGCAAGAATTCATTCTTAATACAAGAACAAATTCTTAATTCAAGGCTTAATTTGGATTTTTTGCTCAGATCTAAACATTATGCCTTTAACTGAACAGACCACTGTCCTGAAAGGACCAGCATATGCACATTTTTATCAAGTTAGCCGCATCTGACCCACATGCTGGATGATGACGGCAGTGACATGAGCATGCGCAGGAAAGTGTGACGAACAAAAAAAATCCACATGAATTCCAGTCTGACCACTGTCGCTGAGCCATTTTAACCCTGTAATGTGAACACAACCATCGAAGCACAGGTAGAGCGCATAGTTCTTAAGACTTGCATGTAACAACGTAACGTGAACAGAAAGCATGCACTTGCAAAGAGCTTAGTGTCTAACTGCACCCTAAAGCCTCCAAATTATCCCAACCACACGCCTGCTATTTAGGATCTAAAACAAAACACAAAGTCTAAATACTGGGCATTAAATACCATGGGTGAGAACAGATCTTTCTGATACCACTCTCCCTGTACTTGAAATCTTTCATTTTTTCCCAGTGGTATGGCTGTTCCCCCCTTTTGAGTTGATATAATCTGTCTAACCACATGTTATATAGAGCTTGCAGCTTTTAGACTTTAGGAATGTGCAAATAGTCATTCTCTATTCACTTCATTAAGCTATTTTTTACCCCACTCATCCTTAAAAGAGGTAACCTTCTACTTACTATGTGTTGTGGACAGATGGTTTAAAATCAAACAAGTGTGTGTGTGCATATGGGAAAGTCAAAGGCGAGAGAGAGGCCTCAGTGCAGACAATCATCTGGTTTCAATAAACATCACTAAAACACAAGTTTCTCAGAAAAATCTAACGAATCAACACAGGAACCTCAAGGAGAAGCTTCAGGCCTCTTTCCTGAGCCTGTAAATGAAAATGCCCTTTCTACGTTCAGAGCAATTAAAGAACAGTGAATTCTCCAACCCTGCAAACCCCTGTCACAGGGCCAGAATAAAATATTGATTGAGTACATTTACCAACCTAGAAGATAAACGGCATTGTTTTTATTGCTTAGATTGTTCTCAGACTGTTAAATAATTGCAGTGTCATGTATGTTCATATCTCTTTACACCAGAAGTTATCAGATGAAACTATACTCCATTGTCGACTGTCAAACATCCAATATTTAGCTTACATTTAAAAATAACAAAACAGTGTAGTTTAAGTAAGCTGAGGGCTTTACATCTCAATTGTTGGATGTTTCAGAGAATTAAAAAGGCACAAAGAAGAGTTCTGCCAATAAGCTGATGTTACAATAAATGACCTTGAGCCACAAAAGTACTCATTAAACCTTTTTCAAACAGAGCACACCAGGAAGACTGAGTCAGTCTCTCTTTCACACACATGCACAAACACTACAGATATCAATCACAAACATGGTAATTATGGAGGCATGTTAAACACAGGGCTTGAGTTTGCTGACAGAGAACATCAAAGTGTGTTGTGCTAACCACCTGATGCTGAACATGCAGGTAGAAAGAGCAGGAGACCATGATAGCACTCCTCTACTCCTCAAGGAGAGGCATAGACCAGGACTGCATGGGGGGGGGGCTAAGCCCCTCCTCACTGCTGTAACAGAGTGAAAGACGAGAAGAGGAAAGAGAGAGAGAAGAAAGGCAGAAATCACAGCCATACAGAGTAGTGAGGGAGCAGTGCTCGTTGTGTGACGGGGAGAGCATGGGTGCAAGGCAGTGAGCTCCCCTCATTCACTCATCAAACTCATCCGTTACACATTAGGTAATCAGAGCTGGGAGCATGGATTGTTGGAGCAGAGGATGGCTTCACCTCCACAGGCAGAGAACAGAAGAGTGCAAAAGAAAATCTGCACCGCATAGTCTGTGTCCTAAAGGTAGGTGAGATTCATACATTATAAAGGAAATACCTAGTAGCACTTAATATTTTCCAGAACAGCAACAGGAAGAGGACATGCTGAGCATGGGAAAAAATGAGAGGACAGAAATACTAAGGATACTGAGACATAGGTATTGCTATCACGATAAAGAAAATTCACATCAGTGTATCATTTAAAACAAATATTAAGAGGTGCTAAGTTTAAGAAGATCTTGGGCGAAAAATCTGGACAATATTCTTTTTAAATAGTAGACTCCGGAGATATATGGTCATTTCAATTGATTTTAACTAAAGACACAGCTGTGTGGACAGTTAATCTAACCTTACTTTCAATGCTCCTATTTTCATTTTACAATTTTAAATGATTTACACTTACAGACTTATATGTAATGCATAATATTCTGTGCAACTATAGTTTCAAAACAGCAATCAAACTCATGAGTAAACCAGCCAGTTCAAAATATGTTTTAGGCCAGAATCATGTAATACTTTCATCACTGTAGCTAGTAATTTTCTGTGGGGTAGCTTTAAATGCTTTGGACATCTGCTTCCTGTCACCACCATTACGAATTATCCTAACTGTAAGCTTCTCTCCAATGGGGCAAACCACTACATAAACCACTTTGTCTACATCAAAATAATTTAATACTGCAGACTTTTGTCTGTTGCAGAATTTCTGTTTAATAGGAAATATTTTATGATAAAGTCTGGCTTTGCTTTGGCTTCATCCCAGTGCTCCCATCTGTACTTTTATCGATACAACACAGCATAAATCGTCAATGCTTCTGAGAAAGAAGAAACACTAGATAGATACATTTTTTTACATACAGCTTATAGTCTGAGTGTGCTTAGCTTTCAAAAGTTCTTCCATCTGTTCATTGTGCTGACCCTCCAAGCCTTATTAAATGCCAAAAACGTCATATCTTCCATGCAAGTTACGTGATTCTTTCCACACAATTTTACACAAAATCAATGTGTAATTAAAGCCACAACATAATTATAAGCAAGACTGTGTCTGTCTTTGTGCTAGAGCAATATTACAATTTGGAGCACTTTCCATAAGCGTGCAGGGTGTTCCCAGTCTGCTGTGTGTATGTTTACCTGGCTGCACTGTGATGATAATTAATATATGCTGTTGATTTTCAGGTAAATGTATGACTCCTAACCAATATATGCAAGACTGAGTACGTACAGATGTTGGAAATCAATAACACTACATAGTGAAGAAATAGCTAGAGTTGGTGACATGTATACAAGAGACAGAAGCTCTTAAAGATTACAGCAAATCATTCACATAATCCCAAGCTACACTACAGCTTACACTATTGCAGTAAGGCTAAGATATCAAAGGCCAAAAACAACACACAATAACTAACCTTTTATGAGTGAATTGGTTTTATGTACACTAACTGTTGTAGTTATATGTGTTGGACAGGATGGACATGTTCCAACAAGACTAAATATAAAACATACAAAACTGTAAATTGCATATATGAATCTGAAGAAAAATGTAATTACAAAAGTGATGTGTCAAAAAGCAGTATACTATGTTACTATGTCAAGGTCTTCTTTTGCAGGAGGAACAAAACGCCATGCTAAATTAAGACCAGTCAACGTGGCAGCAGCTGGTAAGAATGGTGCATTTGTGGAGCAAAGTGTCAGGGAGAGCCTCAAAGATCACACAACTCTTAAACAGCCAAAGTGATCAGATCAGAGTCTGAATATGTCACAGAGATTCATTCCAATGGACAACTCATTTACCTTGCACTAAAAATATGTAAACAGTAATGTGAGTTTTGTGACAGAAGAAAGCAAACTGCTTACATGCTTAACAAGTCAATGAAAATATGAAAATGTATCTGTAAGAATGACTTCTGTCATTTTACTTGTCATTTACTTATATGAAGCATTTAAGGTGAAATATGGAAAGGATGTGTTCAAATATAAAAGTCCCCAACCGTCTGCAAAGATAAACTCTGTATGCATATGCCACCACAAAGATGACAGCAGATACATTATTTCATATCCTGAAACACTCAGCTAGAGCATATTTCCAACTTTAGATTTAAAAGGTAGAAGAGCCCATAATGGTGAATTTTGGCCACTGTTTAGAATTACAGATACATGCTAAACATGACACACAATCCTGAAGGTGTTCACTCATTTTCTGGTATATTTAGTTTTCAACCCCTGAGGAACCAAATTAGCTGTAACAACATACAACATCTCCATTCACACAAGAATTAACAAATTTCCAAGAGTGAAACAAATCAATGCTGCATACTATGTAGCAATACTACACTCAGACCTCATTGGGTACAGAGTACACGTGAGGGGTATCTGTACCCAATGAGGTCTGAGTGTAGTTGCATGTTCAAAGGTTGCCAAACTAAGGATTTTTTCCCCTATAAGCTTCTATCTGAACACAGAGCAGGCAGATTTGTGCTCTGGTGTGAGGGCTTGCTGAAGCCTAACACCTGCTCCATGTGTGACTCATTAACACATTCCTCCAAGCTAAGCATACTTTGTTTACTTTGTCTCATTTTATGGACACATGACAGGGATGTGCTTTTCAGTGCCACTGCATTACATTTATAGCATTTGGCAAACGCTCTTATCCAGAGTGACTTACAATTTGATCATTTTTACACAGGTAGGCAAAGGTGGCGTTTAGGAGTCTTGCCCAAGGACTCTTGCTGGTATAGTGTAGGGTGTTTGCCCAGGCAGGGATTGAACCCCAGCCTACAGCGTGGAAGGCAGAGATGTTACCCACTACACTACACCAACTCATCAGGATGGTATACTTACTGAGCCAAATTTATTGCAATGGCTCAGGTACGATGCACAAGCTACGCTGGACTGAAAGTTACAAACTGTTTGCGAATACTACGGCATGATTAGTTGTACATTCTGTTGTTGATAAATTATACATAACATACTGTGCATAGATATGTCTAGAAGTAAAGAATGATTTTCAAAGCATACTGAGTTTAGGTACATATCATTTTTCTTTGATGCTGAAATTCAGACATGAACGACTGCCTGAAATAACCTGAAATAATTTATATGAAGAGTTGGAGCTTTAATGCTTAACATTTTTATTATTGTTAACCCTCTAAAAGATACATATAGAAAGCCACCAATGTACTTTCCTAGAATACAACAAGCAAGACATTGTGTGCATGACCCAAGCATTTTTATTTTCCTAGAATGCACAAGCTGATCTACACTGGAGACTGTGTTACTCATGTAACAGGTTTGGAAAATTAATACTGACGAGCACTCTCAAACACAGATATTCTGGAATTTCCTCTCCATCTGTGCACCAGTCACCCTACATCCAGCTCAAGTAAAAACAGACCAGACTGGCAGGTAATAGTGGAGCATATGTAGACTACGACTAAAGGAAAGAGGTAGGTATAAACACCAACAGTAATCAAATCACATCTATTACTGTAAAACAATTCACTGCTCCATAAAAAGTGTATTCTATGAAAACGGACAATTTGAAACCCTGGTAGTAAAAGAAATTAGTCTATAGTAACCACTTACTGACAGTAGTTTGTTGCGCATGTATTAACCACAGAATGAACACAAGTGTAAAAAAGTCCAGAAAGTTTAAAATAACTGAAATATCAATGTTCTGTAAAATTGGAACAATGACAGATGTTGAGGAAACTGCTCAAATAATGGTTAACAACATTTAAAAGGAGCTGTCAACTCAATTGCAAATGTTAAAAGTAGCTCAATGACCTCCTACGATATGTGACTTGATCATTATCCAATGTCCTAGAATGTAATTCAAATGAAATTAAAATCTAAAAGCTAAATTCTCTGCCAGATCAGGACTGCTATATTAACAATCACAGGGCAGCAGCCTTTTTTTTTTACTTTAATTTTTTTACTTTTGTTTTCTGGCAGAAGCTGGACTTTGAATTTCTAAGAGGTATGAGATTACAAGAGTAAAGATATATTTCATGAGGAATGACTACAGTAATAGTGGTGGTAAGTGATTATGATTAACATAAGCAGAAATGTATACAATCAACATGTTAGCATTTAAGAAATTATAGAAATATGACAAGGTGGCTGTAATAGGTGACACATCATTGAAGCAAAATAAGCCTTTGTTGGCTAAAGCAGACAATCCAACACATTATGCAGAAAAACATAATTTACTATCACTCTCTGCCTGGTAGCTTAACAATTAGCAAACCATTAACAATAGACAAACTTTCCTCAAAACCCCTCAAGCATACAAGATTTTTCATTTCAGTGCAGATTTAAAAAATATGTTGTTATTTCAGTTTCATTAAAATTTTCACAAGTTATAAATCTTTTTTTCACAAGGCATAAATCTCTCTTTCGGGGGTTTTCGAAAGTCAGCAAAGGTAATATCTGTAACCCTCAAAACCCTGTTTAAGATTTTTCATTTAAGCTTCAATAAAGCACCATTGTCTGCTTTAAGAAACATTTGAAAATATATTCTTTACATTAGCATTCAATTAAAATTCTACCTCTCTTTGGTATTTCTTTTTAACTTGATCTGTCATTGTTTTGTCTATTACTGTAAAACAATCACCTGTCTGTGAAGCACTTTTAGGTGCCAACGAAATGAAAAATGCTCTATAAATAAAGATATTATTGTTGTTGTTGTTGTTATCATTGTCGTTTTATTATCTATTTGTTTAAAAAAAGGTGATTTCACTAGCCTGCAGTCAAGCCAGTAGATAGTGGCTTGCCCAAAGCAAGGACACATCAAAATGTCAAAGCCTGGATTTTAAGTTTCAACATATTGCCAGATGGTCAAGACTTTATTTTTATAAGTTCTGCTTCTGATCACAGGATGAGCCACACATAGCTTAGGATAAACATTTCCAAGCTCTAGTCTCACTTACCCTAGTCATATTCTACTCCAAGCTTCAAAGGCACAGAAAGTAAGCCTCACTTTTTAACACACAACAAAGCCATTCTGACCTACATAAGCCTGACCAATGGTGTTACTATGATGATAAACAAATATATATATTTATTCTAAGCACTAAAGGCTAGACTGTATTAGACAAGTTAGCATGGTCATTTGCATTCCATTACAGATCAATTGATGTTTATTAGATTATCTCCATTACTGATTCCATTAAGAATCCTAAAATTCATGTACCAAACCTCATCTGGATTTTTCATCTGAAAGGTCTGCTATTGTGTATGCTTTTGTCATTTGTTGTTTTAAACTGAATACTGGTATGCCATCATTTTAGCTGAATCTCCTACTAATCTACAACAAAGGCACACCCAGTAAGATTTTCTAAAAAGAGTAAAACTGAAATGTAGAGAGAAAAGCGATTCATGATTTTTATGACTGTTTTCTCATATCATAGTGCAACATAATAAGGCATGTCTGAAGCTGAAAAAGGTTTAGTTACTGCAGGTGCCTAAAATCCTTTATTGTTCATTGTTATGAATTCTGTAAATTGCTTAATGTTGTTTTTTAAATTACTGAATCCCATGAACTATGTCCTAGAAATACTGTGCCAGAACAATGTCAGAAGCAAGGACCAGAATTAAAAATTGCTACTAATAATGTGCTTACTGCAGACCGTCAGACATGCTGGTAGAATTTGAAAACACAAGCCTGTCAGCCTGTGATGACACATTGCAGTTGTATCTTCTGTGCCAACTCAACTAATGTGGATTTCATTTCAGCTAGCAAAACAAGTTTGCGGCTGCTCACGTCACTTATTTATTGACTGTTGTATTTTAATATGTGCCATGTTGTAAATTATGTATATGTATGTATGACTTTGAGAAACTACACTGAATAATGTTTCCTTTTCTTTTTACTAGACTTTATATCAGGCATATGGTCTTACTTAATACACAAATATTATACATATGGTAACTTTAAGAGTTGCAAATGAAACTGTTTGAACAGTTCTTGATTGTGTAATTAGTCAGAACGACAATAAAATCCAGCAGTTTTTTTCCCTTTTATCCCACGCCAAGTGAATAATGAAGATCTAAGTATGGCACGCTATGTTGTTAAAAATAAGACACTATAATCACCACAGCAATGAAAGCTGAATTTGTTTCCAAGGTAAGTCTTAAACTGTACAAATGCCAATTTAAAAAAGCAATTTCGCTGAACTTTCACTAAAACTAATCTTTCTTTTGTTTTTCTAGAATAATACCACACACATCAGTTTCATGAACTTATGTACATACAAGCTCTATATTACCTCTGTGATTATTGTGATAGTGGCCAGTTTCATAACTATTTAAAAAGCGACTGAAATGTAACTGAAATGTAATTGAACTGCCATTAGATCAACATGCTTCTGACTTGGGTAAGTCCAGCTGGTACTGTGTGAAAAGTGAAAGGTCGAGAGACCTTTGTGCTACTATGGCAAACACTGTCTTAAAAGACATTGTTATACAATATTACACACAAAGGCTTATTTTCTTCCTCATGTCCCAGACAGACCATAAACCTCCAATACACATGACGCTCGGTAAGGGATGTGACTTTTTTAATACATCACACAGATTTCACAAATCTGGAACAAAAACTGCTTGTGCTTCCATTTCTCTGTCCTTTTTGACTTTGAAAGACTACTTTGTTGATACGAATTCATTACAGTATTTGCTGCATGTTGTCTGTCCACATTAGATCAGTCACTGAAATTAATACCTGTTTTATACATAATTAAGTTATAAAAATGGTTTAGATATCTTACGATGCTTTGTGTTGTCAGATATTTTGACACACTATTATTCAATCAATTAAATACAACCTCTTATGTTACATTACAGGAAGCCTTTGTTTATTGTATTTTAATTTATTATGTACAAGGCATAAATACATAAAATCATTGAAACAAAGCCTATTTAATCTTTTTTTTAACAATTCACCTAAAGTTGTAATTAATTTCTAACACATTTTTCAAATAGTGGACGTCCTTGGAGGAAAGCTGGAGTTTAACACTGTGTATGTCCCTTAGGGTATGACTATGTTGTATCAAAGAGTGATACACTTTTTACACTTTTATACTTTTTATATACATAGATCTTTCCAGTATTCATGTATAATATCATTGAAGTGAAAGCAATCTGTGTTGAGTCTCTGTCCAAATGCATTACAGAGGGCCTAATTAGACAAATCATGCCCAGATGTACCAACTAATACCAAAGCTTGATTTGCATTTGATATATTTTGTCTGGGGGGTCCACAAAGTAAACTGATTAAAAGCATTATAAACTTTTTCCTAATTTGCAAATGGGAGCCTGCATCATATTTGTTTGTTTTAAGGTTTGTGCTGTAGCACGTGTCCATTACTTTTTGATTAAGATATTTCAGAACAATAAAAAAACAAAACCAAAGTGCATCTTAAGTGCTACCATGCACCTTTTGCAGTCTATAAGTCTCTTGACTCATTATGGACCCTGCTGCACACTGTTCAATTTATTCCAAATTGTAGCTTTTAACAAAAGTATCATTTGTGATATGGTCAAAGGGACAATATTCTTGAATTCTATTCCAATGATGGCATTTGCTAAAATCTCTATGTTAACAGATGTCATTTCTAAACAAATTAATCAAATTAACCAAGGATGGCTTCAGGTAAATTTGGAACTTTGGCTGTAATTTAAGCCAAATGGCTTTACACTGCAGATTACATAATACCTTGTTTAAGATTAGAAAAGTTGATATTAGGTAACCATCAAGTAACAAAGCTACATATTGAAAACCAACACAAAAAAAATAACAGTAATGAAATTTTAATATTTTCATAAATGAGAAACTAAATGTAAACATATTTGTGGATGTTCACACAATTGCATGTGAACAAAGGGATCTAACAACATGAACTCCTCTGAAAGACAAGAGTTTTAGACTAAATTAAATAAACAAGCGTTGCCAAGATACAGGTGGCCCAAGTGAGATCCTTGAATGATGTAAGTATCTTGGACTTTTTGGAGATTGCAAGAGACCACAAAAAATAGAACAAGAAAATTACAAAAGCTACTGAAATAAATCCTTCAGAAAAGTTAGAAAAATGGCATAAGAAAAGTGTAACAACAACAAATAACCCAATCTGATCAGACAGAGGTATTTCAGGTTTAATAACCAGGGAAAATAAATTATTTAAATACCACAGCTTTGTAGAAGCAAAAAAATAAAATAAAATAAAATAAAAAAAACAAAAAAAGAGGTTTTCAACAGACTGGGTGGTTGCTTCTCTTGCATCTGTAGTAGGTACATTATTGGCCTTAATATCTTAATTGACTCAAGTCTGTTAAGCTGCACTGTTAATCACTGATCATAAAATGATAACTACAGCTAAAATCTGAGACTGGAGAATTATTACATTTACATTTGAGGTATTTTGTACATTGTATGTAAATAAAAAATATTCTTTATTAAAACATTTATAATAAAACAGTATTAAAAGAAACTAAGTATTATAAGCACTCTTTGAAGTATCTATATCTTGCAGTGATAATTTACTAATTGTCTTTTAACGTCATTTTTTGCTTTGCTAGGAAGAAAGATGATATGAAGTGGAAAGCTTGCCAAACTAAAGTATCAGAATGACAAAATGAAGTAGCACCAATTCATCTTCTATAATAAAGAGAGTTATAATCAATCAGCAAAGTGCTTGTGATTCTTTCAATGCAATTTTCACAAAATTTCTTGTATTTACTTTATATTAGAGATAAATTATTAACCTCTTACACAGCTTGGATAGTTGTTTCATGTTGGGATGCTTGATCATAATTGGCCAAAATCTGAATTAGCAGATTTTTGCTCTAACCCTCAATTTGGAATTGGATGATACTGATTTTGACAGATCTGTGCTGTAATTTTATTTAAGTAACGTGGGGCAAGTAAGTGCACTTGTGCTGTATTTGAATACTGCATGCTAAACCTATATCGAAATAATGCAGAATAATTGCGCATGACTCATTGTGGTAAACAGTAAGTTGCTTCTTACATTAAATTAAGCACTGATCCTATGTGAATCACATCATTTGCTCATGTGCTTCATGTGTTCATTCAGCCCACACAGCATAAGTTTTGGGAAACAACAGGCTCATAAATATCGGCCAAGAAAATCTGCCACTGTGGCTATAAAAATCAGAAATAGCCATTAAAATTCAGGATTGGTGCATCGCTTTTTTGTAAGAATAAGTGCATTTTAAGATAAGACTCATATAGTCATTTTCAATCAAAGTATATGAATAATTGGCATAGAGGAACACAGTTAATGTTGAATTGGCTTAAATTTACATTAGTATTACTTACTCAGAGCGATCTTCACGTTACAGATGTAGGCGACCATAGCGTTAGGAGTCTTGATGAAGGACTCTTATCAGTATAGTGTAGTATGCTTGCCCGGTCAGGGAACTGAACTGCAGCATTGTTACTGAGTAATCTACATCAACTGCCAGTGCCTTATAACATAATTATTAAAATATTAAGTTCCTGGTGGTGAGGTACTTGTGATACATATAATCACTGAAAGTGAAGAGAAAAAATTGCAATTTGTGTTCAATTAATCTTTCATACACTACTTTTACATCCCAAAGAAACATTACATTACTGCATTTTTCTGTACATGTTCTCATTTGCGATGACAAATAATAGGTCAGACCATGAGCACCAGTGAGAAAATATTAAATATTAATGTTACAACTACTAAATTAAACATTAAATCATACTGTACAAAGTTACAAATACAATATACAGTTATCCATTTGTTGCTATTTGATAAACATAATATTATACTCTTATACACAAATATACACTTGTGTTCTCGATTACAGGATGCACTGTCATTCACAACAAAGTCTCATCACACTTTTTCACATAAAACAATAAATAGCACTTGAATTTTTTACCCTCCCACGACAAGATTTAGTGTTGTCAGACAACACAGTCCTACTAATTTACAGCTTTCATTTAGAACCTTTCCTACAGATTAATTGCATATTTTTGTAATTATTCCCAATGGGGACCAGCACTTTTGTTTCTCACTAATGAGCACCACATCAGTGTAAGAGCTATTTGGGTGGTCAGAAGCTGTAACTAGAGTCAGAAGCTCATGCTGGAGCTCCTTTTTCTTGGCCACAGAAATACTGGGATTAACTGTAACCAAATTCCAAACCCAAAACCTGATTTGTTTTTGTCCTTCTTGATGGTCTTTCTGAAGCACATGAATACTAATGAGTACTACTTGAGAACTTGAGAATCAGTAACCTGTGCTGCCCTTACATTTACTCAAAATGGTTAATCACAGTTGTATTGATTTTAGGCTCCACACTGGTAGAAATTCTCTATATATACTGTTTAGCTTCAACATTTATGAAAGCCAAACACATGAGAAGTCATAATTTCACTTCCTTTAGAGTGGTAATACATCAGTGAACTCAGGTGGACATTCTACAGTGAAAGAGAGAACATGGCAGGATAAATGAGAGAAGGAGTAATGTGGGGAGCAAGAGATGAGAAATAACTATCGTACCGGCTTCCATGGTTGCCTGTGCCAGGAAGCACTGCCAGGACAGGGTTGCATGTTGCACTGCTCTACATCAGGAGGTTTGTCCAGCATGTCACAGTTGTGTTCATTCAATCTCTGACCATTTGGTCGCTGGCACACTACCAGCCGTGTCCGCTGTCCCCCACCACATGCCTGAGTACACTACAAAAGGAAAAAAGATGGTTTAGAAAAAGAAGGAAGAAAGAAGCACAAACAGAGATTGAGAGGAAGCACGAGATGAGTAAAACACAACAAAAACACACAAAGTGTCAACAATGCCAAAAGAAATAAGAACAAATGCCACTAGGGATGCATTCATACCGATTCTTGTATTGGGTATTGGACCGATACCGTGCTAATTTACTTGTTCACATAAAAAATTCACTGATATCAACATTCCGATACCAGCTGTAAGCCTACGTACACACACACTAAGGGGCAGTTAGCACACTTGCACAGAGCAGTGGGCAGCCCTATCCACGACACCCAAGGAGCAATTGGGGGTTAGGTGCCTTGCTCAAGGGCACTTCAGTCATGGACCGTCAGCCAAGGGGATCTAACCGGTGACCTTCTGGTCACAGGGCTAGGTTCCTAACCTCCAGCCCACGACTGCCCCTACACATTGTACTTATTTACACTATCTGCTTAATTCTAAGTAGGAAATTCAGTATGGTATCAGAATCTGTATCAGCAAGTATAAAAAATGTGTACTCATATTTGGTCTGAAAAAGAATTGTGTCAGTGCATCTTTAAATGCAACAATGCTGAAAACCTATAGCATTGGTGTGTAATTTCAATCTTTTTTTTAACTAAAATGTTTCTGCAAAACCAAAAAGAGAGAAAAAAACACAACAACCCATTCTCTTTCTAATCGGCTTTCATTAGAAAGCTACTGCTTTTATGGAAATATTAGGGCTTTATGGCAGCCAGAACAATCCATGTTTAAAATTCTCACTGAAGAGAAATATGGAGTGATGCTGGCAGCAGAAAAAACATTTCACAGGGACACAGAAGGCAAAGAAGGTTTCCAACGAGAGCATTCAATTCCTTGATTTTACCATACTTAAATAAACTGCAGCCATATTTAAGGCAGATGACGCTAAGTGTGGAAGACTCAAGTATCACTTACATTATCTTGTACAATCAATTTAGCTTAGATTCACTGCTGGTCTTAAAGATGCTAAGTTCCACACATCACATTTTCAAAGTTCCCTTTGTTGTACAGAATGTAAAGAGCTGATGGGGTGTGCCACAGGGATAATTTCCAGCAAAAAAGAAAAAAGTTACAGTAGAAGTCATCCTAACTATTCACCTCTCCCCAGATGCCGTAGTTCCAAAGTGGACAGGGTCCTGAGTCACAGCTTTTTGACTCACTAGGTTTGACTCTCTCATCACAGTAATTGGTGCTGCGGCCCTCTGAGTCCTGACACACTACCACTCTCCTCTGGAAGCCACCCTCACACGTACTGGAGCACTGTAGAAAGGGTAGACACAAGTCATTTATACAACACACAAAAATAACACCACTCTGTGTATGAACGAAAACTATTCAGGAAGTCTAGAAGTATATTACAGAATGATTAGTATCAATAGAGGACATGAAATTCTTGTACTGAGTATGCACAAATTCCTTCTGCGCTGTCATCAATGACACTGTAAACAGGGGGACTTACTTTTAAACCATCATTAGATGGTTAATGTGTGTAGAATGTGTGGGCATATTGTCATGCCCACACATTCTACACACATTAACCATCTAATGTTTTTCATGTTATGCCTTATGTTATTAAAAATAAAACTGCAGCCAAAGTAAGCTCAGAAAACCCCAGTTACAAAGAGGAAATAGTTAAAAAGAGGAACTTCAAACATAAGTAACTCCTATAAGCTCAGGCAAAGAATAGCTGTGTATTTTAAGAAAAATATTAGAAAGTGTGGATATTTGGGAACACATTGCTCAGAAGACTGAGATTTATGATATACGTAGTCTATGTGTGAATGCGTGTCTGTGTGGGTACACATCAGGAATAACAGAAGGACATACTGATCCCCAGGGCCCAGTCCTCCACTGGTTGTCAGCAGAGGGGACGTTCCAGCTGCTGTGGCCAGGATGACTTCCAGGGTCATATGGGAAGTAGGGCTGGTTGTTGGGCCACAGGTGGTAGACTGAATGGCAAGGCACTGCAGCACATTCTTGCTCTGTGCTAGGCTTTTCATCCGGGTGGCAAAAGGACTCATCCACCTGCTGGTTGTAGTTCACACACACCACTTGTCGCGTAGAGCGACCCACTCCACATGACACGGAGCACTGGAGAGGAGAAAGAAGTGTAGAATGGACTAACACTGATTCATTCATTAACTTTTGCATTAATTGATTAATTCTGTACTGATACTCACAGGTGACCACTCTCCCTCTCTCCAGTGGCCACAAGGGCTGAAGCACACTAAGGTTTCTGGGGGACGAGGTAGATGGGCGCAATAAGATTCATCAGCTACTCCTCCCTGAGCATCTCTGCAGCTGACATAACGTGCTCTCTCACCCTTCCCACAAGAGACCGAGCACTAAAACGCACACACACACACACACACACACACACACACACACACACACACACACACACACACACACACACACACACACACACACACACAAAGTAGATGTAGATAGGCAAAAATATAAAGATACACATACATATACAAATATGTACATAATTGTTAATAAAATGCTTAAAGTTCCACAGCTGACTTTCAGGTTGTTAGATTAAGGCTAATTATCCAGTAACTATGAATTATTTAATAAAGAATGGAAATCTGGACCTGATGATAAGTTAACTTCTAAAACAACTCAAAAATTCAAAAGGAAGGTGCTTATGGTTCTCTTGTACTAATGTGAAAGAGTACCCTATACATTTTTCTTTTCAGAAAAAAAAGCATAAAAGTATATTTCAGCAGACTTTAGCCTTCACCTAAGCAGTACGGTTTGTTTTGTGGGTTCTTGTAGAACAACAGGGGTTTAGGATTGTGTGGAAAAAGCTGTTCTTACATCACTGCAACAGGGCAACGTCTATTAAAAATATGCTCACTGCCTTACAGCAGAATAGCTCATGCAACCTTACTGCTCTCAAGCATCAGTTAGTCATATCAGTGACAATCGTCATTACTGTAACCTTACATACAAAGAGGGAGGGGAGAATTGGTCAACTTCTGAGAGCAACGGTATTTCTATTTTTTTTCTGGGGGACCACACTTGCATTAATCGGGTTCTCTAGACACAAGAGCCCAGGTAGAGCCTGTGTTGACATACTCTTTGAAACCCATCACCTATGCTTGGATGTGTGTACATGTGCATGTTTGGAAAGCAGTATGTTAATCAGTTTTAATGAAAGAAATGATAGGAACATATAAGAGAGACTTACCATGCTGCGATGACTCATATTATAGAAGTAGATTATGCATGTATGTATACGTGTATGTTACTCACTGTAGTCCAGGACCCATATCTCCACTGGGTGAGTAGCTGTCCAGCTGCTGCAGGTCGTAGGGTGCTCAGTACTGATGACCCTCGAGGACAGGCTGGCAACTCACACTCCTACATGTATACATATACAAGAAGTTAGGTAAGGACAGGCATACACATTTTAGTACCCTATGTAAGTCTGTGTTTGTGCCTGTGTGCATTTATGTGTCTATGTGTGTGTGAGTGTACCTGACTGTCCCGCGGTCTTGAAGCAGCATTACACTCCCGGTCATCTACGGTCTTGCCATAAGCACCAGACACACACCTCACCGCTCGCATTTGGTACCCATGCCCACAAGTCACTGGACACTGCAAACACATATACACAGGATTTTTTAGTTTAAACCTTGATTGATCTTTTTTCAAAATAATGTTACACAAACATCACTACAGAACTGCCAGATCAGTGTGGCTCTCTGCAAAGGTTAAAAAGATATTAGCCCAATTAATTCTACTCAACACTCAACATATAGTTCACCTTAACCCAATACTGTTACATGGTTATTGACAAAATAATAGCTTTTGTTCTTAAATATGTTAAACATCACATAGCCTAGAGAAGAAATCTGTCTTAATCAGGAAAAAAGTGTCTTCATCACATTTACTGTGGAGGTCATTCAGATCCCCTATAGCCTAACTAATAACAGCTTATTTCACCCAAACCAGACACCCTCACTCCTTCCCACAACCAACACACACACATACTCTCACTGGGTGACCACCATCTGTCTTGACTCAAAACATGTTCGGTGTTTAAAAGGCTCAGAGGAAGTACTCCAGGGTGTGTTTATTTGGGTTGCAAATTATGATTACACAGGCATTTAGCAGGATATACACACCATGCACAGAGGACCCAACGCCTCACTCAAAATGGAAATAAGTTTTTTGTTTTTTAATAAACTTTCATCACATTTATCCACTTAAAATTTATGAACACAATGTCCTTTGACTTTGTACTTATTAACAAACATAAAAAAGCATGTATTCATAAGTATAAACAGAGACAAGTTTAAAAACAAACATGACAGGCTCCCGAGTGGCGCAACTGTCTAAGTGTTGGTCCTATCATCAGGAGATGGCAAGTTTGATCCCTGGTGATGCTACAGTATGGTGTACAGCATATACAGAGCAGGCTGTTTAGATGACCATCCGACTAATTGGACAACTGCAGAAATTGGATTATTAAGTGCGTGTAAACACACTCACTGTCTTGTTGAAACATCCACTTTTTAGCTGATGAAATTAAACTCTCCTCTAATATCTCCTGGTATTTATCCTTTCACTTTTCTTCCATGATGTGTAATGCCCCAAGATGGCTGGCAGAGAAGCATCCCCATATAATGATGCTCCTACCTCTGTACTTTATTGTGCATGTTGTGTTCTTGGGACCGTACATGCAACCTTTCTTGTTTGGGGCAAGCTGAATTATTGCTAAAGAGTTCCATCATTGCTTCGTCTGGCCAGAGTACATTGTTCCAAAATACTTCTGCATGGGGTGCATTAAAGGAGAGGACTGCTGCTACAGTTTATTTCTTATTGTTCTCTCTGTAGTTGTTGTTCCTACTGCTTTTTGAGTGACTGCTGGTTGGTTTCTAAACATATGTTTGTTTATGCTTATGAATACATACTTTTTTATTCATATTTATAAAGTTAAAAGACCTTGCGTTTTAAATTTGAAGTGGATCTACATACTTCTT
The DNA here is from genome assembly GCF_015220715.1 of Pygocentrus nattereri. Lineage (NCBI taxonomy): Eukaryota > Metazoa > Chordata > Actinopteri > Characiformes > Serrasalmidae > Pygocentrus > Pygocentrus nattereri. Next base: position 29,639,521 of record NC_051221.1, on the reverse strand, counting down.
TTAAATAACAAAAAGTGTAGAAATGTTCTAAGAATTAGTGAAATGTAAACGTTGAGCATTTTATACCCATAATTTATTTTTTAAGGGCAACTATTAATATGTTGCGCAAGAGAGTGGCCGGGCTGCATGTATTCATGTAGGTAGCTATCTTTGGCAGTGTGGTGGTATGTGTGCTGCTGTTTCTGTAAGAACAGTTACAGGGAGATCATTTTGTTGAGTTATGAGAGGCTCTGCTTACATTTCAACTCCACTTCCTCTAAACGAGTTCCCTTTCAGCTTCATATCCTTAAAAGAGCAATATGTCAACCACAGCAGTGCCCACACATACACACACTTACTGCGCTCCAGACTCCAACTTGCCAAGAAGCACATTCTGGAAGTATGCAGCTGCCTACGGTGGAGGGTTTGCTGTTACGATCGCAGTGCTCATCACTGAGTGGCTTCTCCGCCAAAACACAGAATACTTGTCTGTGCCTCACCCCCTTACCACACGTCACCATACACTACAGACAAAGCAGGGAGGAAAAAGAATTATATACTTCAGGTCCTGAAGATGACAGAGTAAGTTTGTGTATGACTGAGTGGCAGCTTGCATATGTGTGCACTGTCTGTCAAATGTTTGGGGACATGTAGTTTTTCAAAATGTTTTTAAAACCAATAAGCATGTTTTTTGTCCATTTGCAATAATCATATAAACATATTAAAGATAGCTACTTTATGTTAACAAAGCCTTTGCAGGATTTTGCTCTTACATAATTAAAAAGTAACAGCCAGAATGTTCAAATTTCAAAAGAAGGCAAGGTGTCTTCTGACTGGCAACTTATGACAGGCAGTGTATATGTAACTTACCTCAGTCCACTCACTAACTGACCAGTCAGGACAGGGTATGTCACTGCAGGGTTCTGTGACAACTCTCTGGAACTCACTACACTCTTGCTCAACCAGTCTACGGCCCAGATTATTCATGCAGTAGGAGTCACGCATGCGAGTGCCTTGTCCACAGGACTTAGAGCACTGCAAAAATCACAAATTTACAGCAGCATTTAAAACACTGTCACAAACACAACTTTACATCAGCTCTTTCAAAAAATATTGCAACAAATACAATTTAACACCGTTCAAAAACACTGTGACAAATGCAACTTCACATCAGCTAACTAACAGCCTTGCACATACATTGTTAAACATTGTAAATATGTTAGGTCAACTTAAAAGGTAACTGATTTCACCATTTTCTTTTAACTCAGTTTAGTTAGTTCTACTAACGCCTAAGAAAGCAATTTAAGTTGAGCTAAAAAAAACAACAGTAAAAATGCTGCCTCACTGTAAGCTGAAACTGCATTATTTATTGGATCTTTATTATTTATTGGGTCTTTATTCAGTTTCATTTTTCCCCCCAATTTGTTCATTGCTAAAACCTAGGCTGGGGGGTGAGAGCTTTTTACTCTTACTCCTGGCCATGGAGGGCTGTGGCATCACATCACCCCAGCCCAAAGACACCATGTAATAGCAGGAGTCTTAACCACCTGATCCATCTCAACAGCAACTCTGGCTTTAAAGTAAGGCAGCACATTTACTGCTTTTTTTGAACAAATACAGTTTAAACTGTATTCTAGAAGTGAAGTCTATTTGTGTTTAGCCAACAACTTGATGTGGTTTGAGACAACTGTATAATAAGGTAGGTGTGTGGGGTATAAGCTTCCATTACTTGTAAGCTACATTAGCTCCAGAGTTCCATTGAAAAACTAAAAGAGTAAACTTTAGGCACCATACACGCCATGGCTGATTGACTACATTTGAGCCAAGGGGAATACTGTGTACATTTCATTTTATAATTAATAACTATGGATATACGTATATCTAAGCAGCAATGTAAAGAAATCTAACAGTGATACAAGTTTTGGAGTCATCCAACCTGAGACCATGCGCTGTATTGCCAGCTCTTCAACAGGCAGTCTCCATGGCAGGGCTCACGGCTCTGTGGTTTAGCCAAATCTGCACAGGCTCTAGATTCCACTTTCTCACTCACACTCTTCGTCTGGCTGTAGCGCATACAAAGCACCTCCACAGTACGATACCCAGGCCCACACTTTGTGGAGCACTCACTTTTACCTGCCACATGCCACCTGATTAGGAAGGAGAGTTGTTTGAGTGAGGGGTAGGGTTGTAACAATACATTGTAGTACAATGCATCGCAATGTAAAAATGTGATGATGCTCATCATAGAGTTGGACAATATCAGCTGCAACCTATTAATGATGCCATCTAACACAATCACATTTGAACACCAAAAGTCACAATCAACTTAGTCAAGCCAGACACGTGTAACTCCCATTTCTTCTTTTGTTCAAATTTTGTTCAAAATATCTTAATATTTCAAACTGTGAGCAGAGTACTGAATCGAATCAAACTGAGCTGAGCATATTGTTACACCTCTATCCAGAGGCACTGGGTTCTGTGTCAACTTGCAAGCATTTGGGGCTTCATGAGACTTTAAACCTTAGATTCTGTATTTATGTGTTTCCAGACTACTAACAGAATTTCCAAGCTTGTGATGTTTCAGTCACAAAATTCAGACCTAGGACTTGATGTAAGTCTGTATACGTGTGTGTGTGCATACCTGAGTTCACAGTCTGCATTGCAGGACTCCATAGCTCCCCTGGTTCGAGGTAAATGCTCACACCTCTGGTCTGACACCACCAAGTGATCACTTCTACGTACACATACTGCTTTTCGCCGTCGCTCTCCTAAAGTAGCACATATGCAATTGTCAAGTGCATAAAAGTATAGATGTATTGTTTGATTTGGAGATCTGCTCTAGCTGGCTCATTCCAAAACTCTATTTACAAAGACTGAAAGGAGAAAGTCACCTTGGCACATGCGACTGCATTCTTGCCAGGGGCCGGACGAGTCCCACACAAATTGCTCTCGCTGCTCCTCTATCGGGATGTTAAAGGAGTAACGCACATCAGGATTATAGAGGTTTCCCACACACAGCACCTGAGAAAGTGAAGCATTAAAACGATTTCAGCATGACAACTTATAGAGCAGCGGCACAGAAATTAGACCCAGTCAGCTTATAATGATGAGCTCAAAGGAGATCTGAATCTCACAATGTCATTTTGAATCCCTCTGTGGTTAACCTTGTAAAACTTGCCTGGAGAATGAGTTCCTCCTCAATACGCTCCGTACAGTTGATGCGCTCCACTGTGGTGTTGGAGCCACTGTACTCAATCTCTGTTCCCTTAAAGGAGATTTCCCTTTTAAACATGGACACCACCAAGTTTCCATTAAGAAGGAAGTGGGACTGACTGTCAGAAAGGGCTGTGGAGATAGGATAATTGAAAAAATTATATTTAATTTGAAATTTGAGTGCCATTTTAATAGCATACACTATCAACAATGTCATCTTACGTTTTAAGCAGGGAAATTTAACCCAACAACAGAGCTTCTGAACCAAGTATAGAAGAGTTAGACCAATCAAAAGCAACAACAACAACAAAAAAAACTACACCTAACTGGCAGTTTGGTAAAATACATGCTGGTGTTCTTTAACAAAAATATGCCTGGACCTTAATTTACAGAAAATAATTGCAGTCACAATGTTGTTCAATACAATGTAATTATGTATCTTCTACAAAACATTCACTTTGATTCATTAATAAAATTTAGCCATTTCAATATTGTTCTAAGTATAATCACTACAATTAACAGTGTAAGCATTTTAATTACCACAACATATTTAATGACATATTTCTACATAGTTCTAGAAGGAACATGGGGCAAGTATTTTGCATATATAACTGCATGTGTGCGCAATATCCACATACTCAAGACGCTAACACATCATTCTTTTGACTCTAAAATATACTAATGCCATTAATGTATTTGCATTATTAATGCTTCACATTGAAATATTCTGAGAATGATGGTTTACCATATGTACTTCTCTGTGTGTGTAAATATGTTGCATTTTGGTTGTCCTCCGAGAATGTGTGTGTGTGTGTGTGTGTGTGTGTGTGTGTGTGTGAGCTCACATGCCATTGTTTGTTCACCCGATCTCCCTTTAAAGGGGCCACTTAGCCCCACTACAGTGTGAAAAGTTTAAGCAAACGCAGCACTTTTCTTAATGCTCTTGCGTACTTTCCCTCTTTATTACCCTCTTTCATCAACTCTTTCTCTGCATCTGTCTCTAATTACCTCCTCTCTCCCCTCATTCATCTTTCGCTTTCTCTGACACTTCGTTTGCATTCCCTTCACCCCTTTTTCCCCAAACTTCTCAGGCTCTGGATTTCTATTTCCTCCCTTCGTTCTCAGAGGAAAGGAGCTGGCACTCATCGGAACCACAGTCTCAGTCTCTTATTCACTGGCAATCAGTTGTACTGAGTTTATTCACAAAGTTAAATAAATGACATGTGAGAATACATAAATACGAGGATGAAAAAGTTAGCTTCTTCCCAAGTTGATTTGTTACGTTCACTTTTCTTCCACCCACTAAGGCTCTAGTGGTTGTTACTAGATTGCATGTGAGTTAAGCAAAACGTTAATGGATGCTTCCTCAGGTAAGACCTACCGAGGTAGTTATCATCTTCTGGTGTTCCCGAGTAGCTGACTTGCTTTATATCAATGTTGGTTGCGCCAGCTGGAATTCGCACCACAACATTATAACCTAAGGAAAGGGGAAAAAACATGAAAAAACAAGAAAAAATATTTTGTGTCATACACAACAGCAGTGATAGTGGTTTTCCATCACATCTTGATTTAATAGCTTCACCATGTTGCACAGACTGGTCCAAAGGAAATGGATGGTGCCCTTTAGGCTTCAAATGTCACACATAGAGAATCAAACGCAAGAAAGAAAGAATGAAAACAAAGAAAAAAGAAAGGTTTGCTCTGACACATAACCCCATAACCCTCCTGGAGGCCCACTCACAAAACAAAAAGGAGTGAAAAGAGAGGTAGAAATAATTACGCCACAGCACTAGGTTTGCCTTATAATTTACAAGTGGTCACGCTGTTTGAAAGAACAAGAGAAGAGAAGAGAAGAGAAGAGAAGAGAAGAGAAGAGAAGAGAAGAGAAGAGAAGAGAAGAGGAGATTTTGTGTGTTACTGGACATTTAAGTCCATAGAGGGCAGCACTGGTAAAGGTTAGGTTTTCTCCTCAACTGTCCTCTCATTCCTGGAGCATGTTCATTTTCAACCTCATTACTAATGCTTGTAATTGAGCTAAAACTGTGCTAGACTTACTGCCTAAGTAAAGCAATTCTATAAGTTGACATCCAAGTGCATGAACTCTGAACTATACCATGCAATTAACATAATCTTTGAAAGCCTTAGAAAAATTTCATATCTTTAGAAAGCTTTATGCTAATCATTTAACAAAAAATCCACTTAGAATCTCATTTCTCACTACTGCAATTCCAGATAGCAACAAGAGTAGTGGTCAATGTCCCTGCCTTAATGGTGTGGACAGTGTGAGCAGATAAGTGTATGTTGAGTATGAAACAAGAAAACCACTGCAGTTGTCTCTCCCACAGAGAAAACGCACACACATCACATCCACACAGATTTTCACATCGTTCAGCTGTGACTTGTTAATGGCAGCAGGGCAAACTACGGACCATCCCTACAACAGCCCATGCGCACTGATCTGAGATCAGAGGCAGAGGGTCGAAAACTTAGGCTGTGCACACAATGGAACGAAACCAAAGCCTGACCCCAAAATGCAAACATGGTGCTGCAACAGAAAGGTAACACGCTCCCAGTTAAAACTCCAGCATGCCTGTGGTCTACCTCAGATTGAAAGTAAAGGGTTTCACCTTACAACAGAGTGTATGGGAGAGCTTGACTACATGGAATGGCAAAAGAAATTAAGTAACTGTGAAGTCCCCAGGATTTTTATTCTGCTAGGTCATTAAAACACGTTCCAAACATCCTATGAACAACATCTACATTTAGTGTAACATACTTGACCTGTACTTACTTTTAGCTCACTGGAATTCCTATGAGAGCTGCAGATATCTTTTAATGTTCAAATAAATAGCATAGCACTGCAGGTTCTAGCCTGCGACCCAGACGGAGAAGCAGCTTAGAAGAATCATAACTCAAAAATAATCTAATGTATAGGCAACGAATAAATCAGAACACCCAGCAGAACTCACCCTCTTTAGTCAGAGCATTTCCACTGATCTGCAGAGAAGTATCAGTGAGTAATCCAGCTTGAAAAATGACCCAAAATCTCTCAATATTCTTAAAAATTGCTCTGTCTTGACTTTCCATTATGATGTTGATCAGGGGAGAGCTTCTGTTCACAGTCATTTAGTTCATTAGACTCTTTGCTATTTTTGCTTATCAGGTCTTATCAAATGAAGCTTTGTAAATCAACAATTTACTTTGTCACTTGGAGACTAAACATGACGAATATGTATATAAGCCTGATGAAATGAGCCGTTGCTCCATGTGCAGCTTTCCTCTTTTCTGCCTGATACCCAGCACTCGGTAGCTATCACATCAGCCTTCTCATAATGTGAGTCAGAAAAAAATACTTTGGGAGGAAGCTTTTGTAGTCATTTACGTAGGCTCTGAGCTGCAAAAGATTGTGAACCCCTGATGCAGAAAAAGGACTGCTTCATTCTGTTTATTCTGGATTTGTTGATATTCATTGATGGTTTCCAGTTACCTCAGATGGAGGCATCACAGTAGGCTGGTCTCAAGAACAATTTCCACTATCTACCAATTTCCAAGGATTGGCAGACTGGGGTGGTGGTGCCTCTTTTTAAAAAGGGGGACCAGAGGGTGTGTTCCAACTATAGGGGAATCACACTCCTCAGCCTCCCTGGTAAGGTCTATGCAGGGGTACTGGAGAAGAGAGTCCGGCTTATAGTCGAACCTCAGATTCAGGAGGAACAGTGCAGGTTCCGCCCTGGTCATGGAACACTGGACCAACTCTTCACCCTCTCCAGGATTCTGGGGGGTTCATGGGAGTTTGCCCAACCAGTCCACATGTGCTTTGTGGATTTGGAGAAGGCATTCGACTGTGTTCCCCAGGGTATTGTGTGGGAGGTGCTTCGGGAGTACAGGATAAATGGCTCTTTGCTATGAGTCATTCAGGCTCTGTACAAACAAAGCAGGAGTTTGGTTCGCATGGCCGGCAGTAAGTCAGACTCGTTCCCAGTGAGAGTTGGACTCCGTCATGGCTGCCCTTTGTCACCGATTCTATTCATAATTTTTATGGATAGAATTTCTAGGCGCAGTCAGTGGATGGAGGGTGTCCAGTTTGGTGACCTCAAGGTCACATCGTTGCTGTTTGCAGATGATGTGGTCCTATTGGGGACATCAGGCCGTGAACTTCAGCTTTCGCTGGATCGCTTTGCAGCTGAATGTGAAGTGGCTGGGATGAGAATCAGTACCTCCAAATCTGAGGCCATGGTTCTCAGGCGGAAAAGGGCAAAGAGCCCTCTCTGGGTCAGGGATAAGCTCTTGCCTCAAGTGGAGGAGTTTAAGTATCTTGGGTTTTTTTTTTCACGAGTGATGGTAAAATGGAGCGGGAGATTGACAGGCGCATTGGTGCTGGGTCAGCAGTGATGCGGGCTCTTTACCGGTCTGTTGTGGTAAAGAAAGCTGAGCAAGGCAAGAGGCAAGGCTCTTGATTTACTGGTCGATCTACGTTCCCACCCTCACCTATGGTCATGAGCTTTCCTCCGCAGGGTGTCTGGACTCACCCTTAGAGATAGGGTGAGAAGTTCGGTCATCCGGGAGGGACTCGGAGTAGAGCCGCTGCTTCTCCACATCGAGAGGAGCCAGCTGAGGTGGTCCAGGCATCTGGTTAGGATGCCTCCTGGAGGCCTCCCTCGGGAGGTGTCACAGGCAAGTCCACCTGGGAGGAGACCCCGGGGAAGACCCAGGACATGCTGGCATGACTATATTGCCCAGCTGGCCTGGGAGTGCCTCGGAATCCCCCCCGGGGAGCTAGTGGAAGTGGCTGGGGAAAGGGAGGTCTGGACCTCATTGCTTAGGATGCTGCCCCCGCGACCCGAACCCCGGAGAAGCGGAAGATGATGGATGGATGGATGGATGGATGGATGGATGGATGGATGGATGGATGGATGGATGGATGGTTGGATGAATGGATGGGCCAATTTCCAAGAGTCCACTTTACCCCGAGACTAAGACAAGACCACGACTTTATGGTCACAAGACCAGTCTTGAGACAGAAATCGGGCTACAACACTACTACTGTGTGTCTGATGTACCTGATCACACCTGTTCACCTGGATAAAGAGATGTCTAATTAGAGACAACATAACTGCTTACTAACCTAAACGGAGTCAAAGTCAGTGTAACCCTGAATACCACCACATGTTTTATTAAAAAAAAATAGTTGAGGTTTTTTATAATGGTGGCGATTAAGCTGGATGCTTCAATGGCTCGAGTGCACAAAGCCAAAACTGCTACATTATATATGAGGAAGAAAAGAAGAATTACAAATTTGAGGCATAATTTACTGAGTGGATTGACTGAAAGAAAATCCTTTGATATTTAGAAGACATTCATTGTAAGTACTTATTTTTACAACGCTACACACTCCCTTTTTTATTTAAATGTGTATTCATGATTCAGCAGGGAGCTGAGGTGGAGATAATGAGGGCCCAATAAAGAATTTATGGATTGTTTATGGAAAAAGCAGGACTCTGTGGAATAGTTTGGAAACCTCTACTTTGTACAGAAAGATACTGAGTGATTTTTTGGGGATGCCTGACTGGCCAATGTCAGCCAGCCTTTTGGTAGCTTTTAACTGCCCTGTCTGGTTTTAAATGAAGAAGGAAGCTTTCTGATTTGGTGCTAGTGGAGAAGATCATAGAGGAGTTTAAAGAAAGGAGGAATATCCTGCTGCCCTGACTCTGTTTACTCCAGACCCATCCCAGCCTGTGCTGATGTTTTGGGTTAGACTTGTTCCAACAATGAGAGCATTGCTGGTACTCTCGTCGCTTTAAAGACACAACACACCAGCTGGTGACTAACCTTCAAGGGGTTTTAGACTAATCACTGTTTGGCACAGAGATGGCTTACTTACATGTAATAATATTAATAAAATATATAGTAAAAGTCAGCATATATAACATAAGAAGCTACCCACCTTCATTATTGATGCCTAAGGTGAAAGATTTAATACATGAATTGTAAGCTTACCATATTGTGCGTTGTTGAAGGTGCCTGCAATAGTCTTGCATGATGAGTTGTCCCCTCCACACACTCCACACTTATCATTCCTTGCCTTGGAGTTCAAAACATGATCACAACCTGCTTGCTGGAGAATTAAATACAAAAATATTTTGGTTTTATGGTTAAAAGAATCAGTAAAAAGTAAGAGTAGCAGCCATGTGCAATTCTTAGGAGTATACTGTGTGACAGTGTGTATCTGAGTACCCTGCACAGGCCTTGCACACAGATGTCGTAAGTGTCTGGTCCACACGGAGTTCCGTCAACCACACGATCTCGTAGCTGGTAGTAGGCCATTGTCCCAGCAACACGACAGAACAGCTTACATCGATCCTTCATTAAGACTGCAAATAGAAGCCTTTGCTGTAATACCATTACAAGTAAAATTAAAAACACATACAATAAAAAAGCAACATTTACTCTAATGTTTCCATTTCACTTTTAATCTGTTTAATCCATCTTTCTAAAGTTAGTTAGCCATGTGTTGCCAAGGAGCAGACTAACTATGCAAGGAAAGTGGTGATTTACAAAGAATCTTGTACATGTGGGCATGTGCATATTTACATGACCTCCATTTTCATTTGCCATTTTGTCTTTTCATATTAATAGTGAATAGAGTCTTGTGGCATTTTCAAAGTACTTTTCTGGGCCCTTCATTATATAATCTGTACAAAAGTATTCCTTTGGCAGTATAATTAATAAAGAAACGGTGGCATTTGCTTTCATCAATATGCAGACACCCACAGCGGCAGCCTATCTACTGTAACCTATAAATCTACAGGCTCGTTATTTGACTGAACAAATGATTAAATTAACCAGTGAATGTCTCTTTTATAAAATTAAATATGTATAAGACAGATCTTGATTACTAGAAATAAGGCTTAGAGAAAAATATACTTCTTTATTTAAACTTTTTTATTTTGCTGTATGTAAAGACAAAAAAGACATCATTTTTGACAGTGTCTTCAGCTTTAAGGACCACATTAATGAGCTGTAGATTAGCCTATTATCATCTTCTTAATGTCTCCAAGGCCTGTAACATTCTCTTCACTGCTGACAGTGAGAAACTCATGCCTTTGTCTCAGGTTGGATTACTATAAGACCCTTCATCTGGCTTGCTAGGGAATTCTAATGCTAATTTATAAGTTCTTATAACTGACTTATAACACTAAGTGTGTGTTGCACAGCTGAAACACTCACTGCCACTGTATTTGGGCACCCAGCGGACGGTGGGAGGCAGTCCGTTTATGTTGAAGTGTTTGCCATCAAACTGGGAACACTGCTCCTCTCGGAAGTCTTTCCAGCCCCTCGGACATGGTTCCGTATTACAGGAACGGAACTTCATGCGGCGTCCCACACAAAACCGCCCACCATTCCTTGGCCTATCACACACACAAAAGCCCAGACATAAGGAAATAAAACTGGACTCCCATTCCTATTGCTTAAAAAAATACACAAAACAGTCTGGATTTAAGATGAAACGTTTTTTTCTGCAAACCTCATCGCATGTATTACAATGGATTTAATAAGTTCCATCAGATGTGACATGTCTAAATAATGGCTAAATAAAAAATTAAATACAGAATAGCTAAATAATGGGCTGAAATGTCTTAATAGATGCTGTAAAACATGCCATGGAAAGCTGGAATTTCCTATGTACACTCTAATCAACAACAGTACAGCTCAGTTTAGAGGTAAAAATAGTGCAGTATAAATTTTGGGAGTATTTTTTACTCAGATGTGTGTACTTACTCAGGTCTGTTGCAGTCTCTAGATGTGCTCCGTGTTCCACCACCGCAGGTCCTGGAACACACACTGTAGGGTCCCCATGGTCCCCACTCACCATGCACTGGTCTCGTCTCCATCTCTTTATTTACACACATACCATGTCTACAGTGCTGTGGACAGATAAACACACGCACAGACACAATAGTTAAAAACAAGACTTTGGTTGAAAATAATACCTGTCACAGTTTCTTGATTCCCAGCCATGCATGCAACGTGTCAAAATATAACCATCAACACCACTGACAGGTTTAAAGCACATATTGTGGAGTCTGCTGTTTATACATAAAGCTATATCTGAAAAGAAAACTCAGCATGTGCTAATCCTGCTATTATTTATGCAGGTGTAAGGGCTCCAGTATAGGCCCAGCTGTGTGAATAGAGCTGAGCCAGTTGTTGCCGGGTCTGTGCTGGGCCAGCAACAACCCTGAACTTCGCAGAGCTCCTCACAGGATAAGTGAGAGCAAAAGGTGCTGGGTGAAATGATTCAAAGACCAGTGTTCTTCACACAGATTTTCATCTCATTTGACACAAAGCACAGTCAGACTATATTGTAACAGATGAATGAAAGGCATTAGACAATAAAATATCAGACAAGTTAGCATTTGTAACACTAACCTCGACCAGGCTCACTGTTACATTCCAACACAATTTGGACATCCTCATTTTCTCTCTCTCTGGTGAGGTCTCAGAACAGCTAATTTACTGAAACTGTACAATGTTTGCTACTTAAAATAAATTGCTACTTGAATTGTGGCAGAGGTCTTGGGGATCACTGGCAGACAACTATAAGGTGACCTATGCAGGTCTATTTATGCATACCTTTTGTACAACCCCAATTCCAATGAAGTTGGGATGTTGTGTAAAACATAAATAAAAACAGAATACCATGATTTGCAAATCCTTTTCAATCTATATTCAATTGAATACACTACAAAGACAAGATATTTAATGTTCCAATGGATAAACTTTATTGTTTTTTGCAAATATTCACTCATTTTGAATTTGATGCCTGCAACACGTTCCAAAGAAGTTGGGACAGGGGCAACAAAAGACTGGGAAAGTTGAGGAATGCTCAAAAAGGTGAGTGTCATGATTGGGTATAAAGGGAGCATCCCTGAAGGACTCAGTCATTCACAAGCAAGGATGGGACGAGGTTCACCACTTTGTGAACAACTGCATGAGCAAATAGTCCAACAGTTTAAGAACAACGTTTCTCAACGTGCAATTGCAAGGAACATATGTATTTCATCATCTACAGTCCATAATATCATCAAAAGATTGAGAGAATCTGGAGAAATCTCTGCAAGTAAGCGACAAGGCAGAAAACCAACACTGAATGCCCGTGACCTTCGATCCTTCAGGCGGCACTGCATTAAAAACCGACATCATTCTGTAACGGATATTACCACATGGGCTCAGAAACACTTCAGAAAACCATTGTCAGTGAACACAGTTCGTCGCTCCATCTACAAGTTAAAACTCTGCCATGCAAAACGAAAGCCATATATCAACAACACCCAGAAATGCTGCTGGGTTCTCTGGGCCCGGGCTCATCTGAGATGGACTGACGAAAAGTGGAAAAGTGTCCTGTGGTCTGACGGGTCCACATTTCAAATTGTTTTTGGAAATCATGGACGTCACGTCCTCCAGGCCAAAGAGGAAAAGGACTGTCTGGATTGTTATCAGTGCAAAGTTCAAAAGCCAGCATCTCTGATGGTGTGGGGGTGTGTTAGTGTGTTAATGGGTAACTTGCACATCTGTGAAGGCACCATTAATGCTGAAAGGTACATACAGGTTTTGGAGCAACATATCTTATATGCTGCCATCTAAGCAACGTCTTTTTCAGGGACGTCCTGCTTATTTCATCAAGACAACGCCAAGCCACAATCTGCACGTGTTACAACAGCGAGGCTTCGTAGTAAAAGAGTGTGGGTACTAGACTGGCCTGCCTGCAGTCCAGACCTGTCTCCCATTGAAAATGTGTGGCGCATTATGAAGCACAAAATATGACAACGGAGACCCCGGACTGTCGAGCAACTGAAGTTGTACATCAAACAAGAATGGGAAAGAATTCCACCTACAAAGCTTCAATAATTAGTGTCATTGGTTCCCAAACGCTTGTTGTTAAAAGGAAAGGTGATGTAACACAGTGGTAAACATGCACCTGTCCCAGCTTCATTGGAACATGTTGCAGGCATCTAATTCAAAATGAGTGAATCTTTGCAAAAAACAATAAAGTTTATCCATTTGAACATTAAATATCTTGTCTTTGTAGTGTATTCAATTGAATATAGGTTGAAACCATTTGCAAATCATCGTGTTCTGTTTTTATTTATGTTTTACACAACGTCCCAGCTTCATTGGAATTGGGGTTGTAAAATATTTTTTAAAGCATTTTAAAGTATTACTAGGCAAGTAATCCATATATTATGTATATACATTATTTTTACACTTAAGGCCACAGCACACCACATGTGCCACATCGAGCAGCAAAAAATGACCATTCATGATTTTGCTTTTACTATTTTTAAATTAATCTGAGAATGATACCATTAAATCACATGGCTTGTAATTTACATGCTGAAAGGCAGTGTGGTCTTTTAGATAAACAGAAATTCAAATGACATGTTTTCACAGCCAGTGTTAAAGCCATGTCCCTTATCACCTTCTTATTTTTAACCTGTAAACAGCCAATTTGTGAGATAAGAGATAATTAGCTGATACTTAACACAATGAAAACATAGAAAACAATACAAACAAAAACAATTTCCCAAATATAGAGAAAGCTCTGCAGGAAATGCTGACTGTTGTAACAGCCTTCCAAGACAAAAAATATGCTGCTGTGCTGAAAGTAACCTTGAAAGTAACTGCCTTGGATCGCAAAACCCTACAGTGTATAGTGAGGACAGCTGAGAGGATCATCGGGGTCTCTCTCCCCTCCATCATAGACATCTACACCACACGTTGCATCCGGAAAGCCACTAGCATTGTGGATGACCCCATCCATTCCTCACACAGACTTTTTTCATTGCTGCAGTCTGGCAGAAGGTACCGGAGTATCCATGCCATCACTGCCAGATTCTGCAACAGCTTTGTTCCTCAAGCGATCAGGTTTTTAAACTCAGGACTGAACTAAACCCCACCCCCGCTCACACACACCTCTTTTGGTGCTCTACTTGCACTATCTGGAACATTGCTGCTAACACTGTGTTTACACTGTTTTACTACCTCAGTAACTGCTGTGTTTATGTATGTCATCTGACTGCATGACTCACGGATCATAGCATGTTAAATATCTCTGCACCTTATTCTCACTACCTCATGTCCAGAAACGTGTGCTGTGTCCGTGCTGCACTGTCCTGTCTGTTTACTGTGTCTAATGTCTGTTTATCATATTTATTATATTGTGTCTAGCTTCATTTCTTGTTTGCACGCTATGTCTGCACGCTCGCACTTTGTACTTTTTGTTCCTTGTTGCATCATGATGCTCCTGGAGGAACGTAATTTCACTCCACTGTGTACTTGTACATAGACGGAATGGCAATAAAAGCCTCTTGACTTGACTTGGAAGTTTTATTATTTTTATTTTTCACTTGCCACTATAGATTTTGTCATTTTGTTATTTTTACTATTTGCTTAAATGAGTATAGTAATGCTCTTTTTAAGGTGTAGTGCAAACAATGCAGATACGCAGAAAACTGTCATTACTGACTTTACATACAGTTAAATAACTTTTTCAAAAATTGCTTGAACTTAGAACTCTTTTTAATTGTAATTTATCACATTTCACATTGTCATGACAATGTCCAACAGCTTTCCAGCACATCACACTTTTTCTCCATTTCATGCAGCTCTAGACTTCAGTTTAAGGGATTAATAAATACACATTTAATGCTGGGCTAATGCAACACATGCGCTGCAATCCTCCTTATTTGCATGTAATGAACTCATAAACTCTCAACACAGCAAGGTGCCAGTTTGGAGCCGAACTGGTCTGCTTTGGGTCGAATACCCAGCAAAGAGTGAGAGCAAATTATTATCAGCAATGGCAAGGCCTGTCTCAGTGAGCATGGCTGCCTTTTCATGGTCTGTAACCAAATCCCCCCGTGGTGCAGTGGCGATGGCGGTGGGCTCCTTTCAGAGCAGGAATGCTGGACAGCCTGGCGTCTGTCTCGCTGCTTCGCCCCGGCACAGGCTCACCGCTGGCACGGTGCAGAAGCAGGCGTGGTAGTTGCATACATACACCGATAAGGAAACCCAAGACTACAGATAACACAGTGACAGAGCTCATTACAGTCTCCAACATCCAGCTCTCCTCTCTCTTTGTCTGTCTTTCCTTCCATCACTTTATCACTCTTTCTTGCCATGTTCTCTATACCTCTGTCATTTTGCCTCTCTTTTTTCCTCCACCGGAACCACATAATTATACTGTAAAACAAAATAAGACCTGGTATTGACAAGTCTGAGACATTGCGACCGTTATTGGTGTAATGTGTCACTGGCTCATTCATACCTTGGCTGGATATAATGGCCTTTGTCATGAAGCAGGCAACTGCCTTTCCAATACACATCTTGTCCTCAGGGTTCTTTTTCCCCAACAAGTCCATGATTATAGACAATGTTACACAATCTGCTGTGAATTACACACATCAAACGTTCTACACTACAGGACGTGAATTAAAAAATACAGACATTTATTTTTAATATGTGCATGATGCAATGGATTTTACTCAAGATGCAAATGTCTTGTCTCTCTGCCTTTTGTCTTTGCAATTTTATGTGAAGAGGTTAATTACCCTAAATCTGGCTGTGGGCTCAAAGTGGACATCTGTGGTACACGATGCAACTCGCTGTGGGAAAAAAGAAATAGGGAGAAGGGCTAAAGGGGAAGACAGACAAAAGAAGACAGACCTTCTCTTTGCACACTCCCCCTTTCCTCCTCACTCTGAAAGAACTGATGCTTAAAATACAACCAGCTCTGTCTATAGATAATTATCAACAAATCTCTCTCATTTAAAGTAACACAATGTGTGCTGATTACTAAGCAAAGGCTGAGAACCTGAGCAGCAGTGCTAGCACAGTGCACTGCTAATAGATAAAATCCAGGCATATATGTACACAGTAGGACAACACTGTCTCTCTACAGGCTATTTTACAAAGACAGTAACAAAAGTAACATTTATACCCCACAATTCTACTCAGTCAAACAGAATAAAGTTAATATATACAAACTTTGGTAGAAAAAGCTTTTCCGCCTCCGTTTAGTTGGCGTATGTGTCTCTACCCGTATTGGGGAAGTAGATGTAATTGTGTATTTAAAAACAAGCTAAAATCATGCAGTTCATTTCTGATGGGAATTTAGGATTATTAAAAATTGTGTCAGAAACTGTGTTATCAGAGCCTTCTTCACAGCCAGTTTGAGTCATTTGTTCATCAGCACAGCAGTGGACACTCAGCTTATGTCACATCAGCAGGTAACAGAATGTTGGTATCTGTGAATTTTTACAAGTATCTGAGCATGGTATCGGTTGTGTGGTCATTTGTCCCAGATTTCCCTGGATTGTCCAGGTTTGGTTGCCTATCCAGGAAAAGAATGACTCCATTCCTTGACACAAAATGTCCCGGAGTGGTTGTTAGTATTACAACTATTTTTTTATCCAGTCAAACAATTAAGAATGGGTTTGAATATTACACATTAGTCTCAACATTGGAACAGTTGTTTGGGTAAAGTTTGCTGTTGGTGACGACACTAAGAAGTTCTTCAATGCGATAACTGAGAAGATTAGGTTGTGTAGCTGAACTGAGAACTATCTACCATAGACTGACTAACACAGCCATGCATCCACTTAATTCAGTAAAAAAAAAATCAAGCTGCTGATCAACTGATCAACCAGGACCTTTACAAGGCTGAGATGGTAAACACTATCAGCATCAATGTCAAGACATCCCTAACAAAGTAAAAAGGTTTCAAAACTTCACTTTTCACAACAATTCTAACATGACATTCCTACATACACACACACACAAACGCAAATGTGGACCATATCATATCATTTATAACAGATTATAACAGAAGCCGTTTGCTCCCCCATTAGTCAATTTAAAACTTTTAAAACTTTACAACAAATCTAATCATAAATTCTTGAACACAGACAAAGACAAATGTTGGTCTACTATCCTGTACATGTTTCTATCAGTCTTTGTGCTCTTTTCAAACTAGCTTATCTGGCCAATTAGAGTTTGGAAAAGGCTGGTTTTTGTTAATGCTGTGTGACTGTAGCCTTAGGCTCAACAAGAGTTTGCCATGTGTGAAAAAAGGTTTGGATAACACAGGTCAGATGAAACAATGATGGAGTAAAAGTCTTACATTAAACGACAGGCAGGTGTTAATCGCTCCAGGCTTGCGCTAAACAAATGCAAATGTTTCTCTAATGCAGTAAAAGCATAGAGCAAGGCTGTATTTTTCATTCCTCAAAAGCAGTCAGATTTCCACTAGCATTCAACAACTCCTGATCCATGAACACATAAGAGTGGCAAGAAAATCTAATCCTAAATAAAGCCAGATAATGCAAATTCTAATTGTGAATTTCAAAAGGCTGTGATCTAAACTCATATCATATATTCTGTTTTAACACTCCGAATGCAAATAATGATGCTGTTTCTCTTTCAGGACAATAACCAGACAAACACATACGCACACATATTCGTGCAAAGAGTAAAACATGCCAGGTATTGAAACCTGCAGGTTTTTGCAGATTAAGAAGCAAGACGAAGTACTAGAATGTTTAATGCATTCATGTAGTCCAGAATCTTTAGCTTTAAAGCAATTAATTTATTTTAATAAAATTATTTACAGGGTCTTCCTACAAAAATGTATCTAAAATTCAACATGGAATGAATTTCAGAAGAATGCAGAATTGCAATCCTGAATCAATTTAAAGCACTGGTAGTTGGAAAGCCTAAAAGGGTTTTTAAGGGGTTTTTTTCCATGGCATTACCCACCACTCCACGTTGTTTGTTTCATTTCAAGTAAAAATAAAATAATCATGTTCTTATTTACACCCAACTCTTTCTCTAAAGCACTTCTGGCTTTATTTGCAGAACCCTTATTTGCAAGCACTCTGAACCTGAAGAATGTGTGTGTGTGTGTGCGTGTGTGTGTGTATGTATTTGTATGTATTGAGTGCATATGTGGATAACCCAAGACCACCAGTGAGCTCCTTGTGAGGACCATGAGAGCTGTCAGACTGAAGGGCGAGCAGCCTGTCAGATAGCCCCACAGTCTGAAGCCAGCCTAAGCCTGTAAGGCATTCCCTTCCCTGCTGGTATTTCATGTTTACAACGCTTTTTAGTCTGAAAAGGTGGAGGCAAAGGGGGGATTTAAAGTCCAGAGCGAAGAGAGAAGCCAAAACTGGAGCAATGTGTATAGGGGTGCTTTTTCTTGCTAAAGAGGCACCTTGGACCATCACTAAATTTACAAATAGCATACTACTAAAGATGTTAATACAGTGACAGAAAAAGAGGGGGGCCAAAAAACAGAAAGAATGAGAGAATACACTACCTCTATAGGTTCCTTTATACTGGCAAAATTACCAGATTTGGCCTTACTTGACAACACAGTGAGATATTTGAATGCTTTGTGAGAGCAAGTAGCTCAGTTCTTGATACCACATGTTCCAAATTAGAGTTTTACACATGCTCCCACACACACACACACACACACAACAGCACCACAGAGATGATTACCTTCATACATCTACCTATCTGAAAACACAATTTACGACAATTAATAATACTTGTCTGCCACATTTCAAGTGACATTTCACTGGGATATGTGTATGTGTGTCTTTTACCTATGGTGAATGCAACAAACAAAACACAAAAAAAACAAACAGAAAAAAAGTCCTCCTAGCATCTGCTCTAGTGAGGTGCTCTATGGTTAGAGCCATCCTGTAATTGCAAGGAAGCCCCTTTCCAGCACGTCATTTTCCCCAAAAGAAGCCATACATCAGCACAGGAATGAGAGGACACGCCAACTGATTTAAAAACCTTGCGCTCTTTCATTTTAACACGCCCATTTCCATAAGACATCAGCTTTCATGCTGGTTTTCTCACAGCTCTGGGTTGAAGTTCACCATAGCCACAGCAGGGTTCAATTTGCACAGTCCTCTGAGACTGAGACACACATATACACACAGAAACACACACACACAAAGGGCTGGACATCAGAGAGGCCGGACACCATTTGTCACCAGTTTCTCTCTACATGCATACCTTCCCTTTATACATATTGGTAATCTTTTGCATCATTTATGTGAATTAATGTTTCTTTGATATGAATTTTTAAAAAAAGCTGAGTTGCAAACTTTTGCATGTGGTTTCTGAACTCATATGATATGGCCATGCTTGCTCAGAACTTAGAAATAGGGCCCTATGATTTCTGAGATGCTTAATTAAAGCATTTTTAGAACATAATAAACATTCTGTGTAATTTGCCCTTATACTACCCGCAGTACGGTACCAACACGGAACATATTGCGCATATTTACTTATGCAGTGCAAAGATGTCAGTGCACAAGCAAGACAAAGTGCAAAACACAACATCAGCTGAAGCAAGGTAGTTAAATATGGCAATTAACCAGTATAATTAAACAAGAACAAACAGTATCACTTGTGCTTTTTGGCGTTTCTTTAGCATTCCTGAGACATCATTCCTCTAGGCAAGAAAGTCTCTTATATGACATCACCAAAAGTATGGACACCCAAACATCTCATCTATATGTTGTTGAACATCTCATTCCAAAACCCTATGCATTATATGGAATTAACACCCTTCTTCCTATCGGAATGGCTGCAGAGATTTACTTGTTCATCCAAATAAAACATTAGTGAGTTTGAGCACTGGTGCTGGGTGAGAAGGCCAAACTGGTAGTCAGCATTCCAATACATTACATAGGTGGTGTATGGTGCTGAGGTGTGGGTTCTGTGCAGGCCAATCAAGTTCTTCCACACCACATTTGGCCAACCAATTTTTTATGGATGCTGTAATTTTTTTATGGACACTGCATGTTAGTAGAAGTATGTTTATAAAGGGCCTTCGCCAAACTGCTGCCATAAAGTTGGAAGCACACAATTCCATATTACGTGACTGTATGCTGTAGCATTAATATTTTCCTTAGCGGCGCCCCACCAAAACCATGAAACAGCCCGAGCCTATTATTCCTCCTCCACCTAATTATACAAGTATGTATTTGGGCAGGCTGCTAATAGCACCCTATTGTGGAGACTCTTTAGCCTGCTAAATCTGAGTGAATGTGTGAATTACAAATGTATTTACTAATTTATAAATATAATTTATGAACTTTGCTGACTGCTGTTGAATATGCCACTTAGCAAGTTCAATACAATGAAAAGAGACATTTCTCTACTGTTTGTGTTATTGTAGTTTTTACATACTTGAATTAAAAACATAAATATAAAACAGAATTTGGGGAAAACATTTTACAGAGCCCTAAAGAAACATGGTCTCAAGTTTAAAGTAAAAGCAAAACGCTGGCAAAAGAGAGACTGTGTGTGTGTGTGTGTGTGTGTGTGTGTAGTAGTATAGGTGAATGAAACAGCTGATGTGTCCAAAGCAGTCATTTTAGCTCGTAATGACAGTCTATACCCCTAAACAACCAGCACAGCAGCACGAACCTATACAGAGGTGCTACATCATCTTGAGAGAACTAAGGATCACATGCATACATATAAACACAGATGTCAGCTAGTCCCATGCTTAGGAAAATGGGTCCTTTGTAATTTTTTTCAGAGGTCTGAATTTTTTTTTTAACATTGACCAAAGGCCCTTATCTCAGTATAAGCCCCAAGACATATTAACTGACCTGCAGTTTCCTAAATCTGCTGACTCCTCTTGAGATCGATTAAAAACTGCTGTGATTCAATGAATCCTGTGTACACCTCATCAAACTCTAATAAAATGCCACACTGACTTTTCTATTTCCTTCATGAGACTAGCCTCAAACGCTTGCAGAATGTCTAATCTTGTGAAAATCTAATCTAGCCCCCAACCTCAGAGAGCGCTTAAGTCCCCCTCCTCACTAGATAGTCCTGGCATGTGTAGGAACATGGGAACCAAAATAACAATTAATTTGTTCAATCAAATCTGTGGGCCTGTTATTGGGTGTCTCAGTAGAAAGGCAGGCGGATTAGCAAGCAAGGTGACATCGATCCACAGCACAGAGCATTGAGATAGAGAGCAGAGAACCCGCCTAGCGCTCTGCAAAAGCTGCCAGCAACGGCAGCCAAGTTGCACAGCCAGCCGCCAGCAAATTCTATTCCACCAGACTTTTGGAAGACTTCACTATCTTGCTCTAATTGTGTGAGACGAGGGCAGGTTGCAGGGAGCAGGAGAGTTCCCTAGAGTTTAATTGGGAGTGAGGCACAATGCCCTCTTTTGTAGTGTCTTGATATAAAACGACTTGTTAAATGTCTTGGGAAGATGAGGAGGATACACTACAACCGAAATTAGAAATAAAGCTGAAACAACAACCTAGGAAACGGTTTATTTTTACAACCATTTTCATTTGAGGCTACCATCTTATCTCCACTAAATCACTCCCCAAAGCCCTTAAAGCATTTAAAAAATTTACGATGACCAAAAACAAATATTCTATTCTATTCTGTTCTTCTCATTCTCCCTAGCAGGTACTACTACGTTATTATGTGCCAATTATGGGAATATGTTCTGTGGGTTTGGGTAGGAACATTCAAGAATGTAAAAAAAGAGTTATAAAACACTAATATCAATTTGGCAAACAAAGTATAGGCAAACCGAGAAAAAAAGCCTGCTTTTATTTTGGAAATACATTGGGTTTTAGTTTGAAAGAGCTGATTTAAAAAAAATTCTGTTAAAGTTTGTAAGGCAGTTTGGGTCTATAAGGTGTTTTTCTGTCTTCTGCTAATAACCGCCTGCAAGGCCTAAATCCCACTGAGCAATGCTTCTTTGTAAAACACCAATGAGGGAAACAGCTCTCTCTAAAGCAATTGTGGACACACAGTTTGATACGTCTGCTTCTCTTTGCTTTTTCTTCACCCCCTAAGTGAGCAAGCATTCAAGTTAGTGAAATCCAAGCAAGCTCTTCAAAGGAGTGTATGGATAGTAGGCCTGCTGACTGGCTGTGCTGAGCGTCTCTCCTGTGCCGTGCTTTTTGAAGGGCCGCAGGGGGAAGGAGAAGAGTGGTGGCAGTATTTATAGACAACAAGTGATGGGATGCCCTCGTTAGTGTAAGGCTCACTGAACCAGATGACAGACAGAGCGCCAGGGTCATGTGACCACATTACTCACTCCAGCGCCCAGCTAGTGGGATGGAGGGAGGGTGATGGAGGGAAAGAGAAAGCAGAGAGATTTTGAACTAAAATGAGCCAAGTAATTCTCACCAGTATTGAGAGAGCACCAACAAAAATGTGGTTACTCTTCACTAGTACAGTAGATCAGCTGCAGTCATGTCACCACAGAGAGAAAAACAAGTTATAAGAAAACTGTTGGGCAATTTTACTTTGAAGCTACTTAATACACAGCTCTCTGCTCTCCACCAGCTCCTTTATGTGCACGGACTTGCTACTTGACATGCTTTGCTCATTGTTTTTTGTTTCTCTCAAAGAAGGATCCAGGAGAGTAGTACAATTTTAGCAATATATCTTTCTTTTATCAGGTCTATGGGTTAAATAATCTGTACTGTAGTGTTAAATGTACCTGCTGAATGTAAAAAAATATTCCTGAATTGACTGTCATTTAATTTTGGAAACTCTGACATGACATTTAGCACCATTCTAGAGCAAAAGAATAGAGGGAGATTTTAACAAGCCTCCCTGAGTACTCGCCCACATTAAAGAACTCTAAACGGACAGGTGAGCTGAGACTGAGAGCCCTTTTCTTTCAACTCCCTCCACTTCAAAGTGCCCAGCAAGGAGATGACACCAAGCCCTCGGCACCACAAACAAAGGTGCAGGTGCCTCGAAGGGTAAAACAGAAGAAAATAAGGCCCTTTGTGTTCCTGTGTTGTTTTAGCATTGTGGGATTTTTTCCCCCAATAATCAAGAAACTATGTTTGAAGTACAGCTGTTCCATCACACTTATATTTATTTACACAGAGACTGTAGACTGGTTATACTGTCAAATAATCAGAAAGCTTCAATAAATGCAATTACAGCATAACACAAAATCAGAGGCCCATTCCACTAATGAAAAATGATGACACATTTAACACTGAGATGAACTCCTTCATGCTCCTATGGTTTTAATCAGACAGACTTGGGCCCTCACAGCAACAAATCAGGCACAAACAACATGGTTCTCCTCAGCAAAGTCCCTTGTGCATGACAGTCCAGCAGTTAATGAGACAAAGAGAAGGCTTTCCAGGCACACTGAAATCCCACAACTGTGTCATGGTTGTTTTGGTTGGATTAAGATACTAACCATCCCAGTTAACAATTCCACACTCAAGCAGTGTAGTAATGCCAGGCGAACTACGACTGTGACTCTGCCTTGTGATACTTGGCCAACAAGAACCCACAAAGTGTTTCTGAAGTTTCCTTGCAAGCCTCTTGTGGGTAAATGGATAAGAAAAAAGGGAATAGGGACCCCCTTCTTTCCTCAGCTCTCTCCTGAGCATGAATCAGTTATGTGGGTCTTTTGTGTGAAACCTAGTCTCAGCCCAGAGCTCCCTGGCCAATGACCCACTCACCCGCATCTTAAAGAGGCTTGGGGGTCGTGGGTTCAGAACAAGGTGACTTGCCTGAAAGTGTTGCACGGCATCCCATTTCAAAGGCTCAATGGCCCCTCCTCTTTCCAAACCCTCCAACTGCTCCCACAGTGCCAGTCACAGTGCACTAAATGCTGCTAATTAGCATAGCATCCCAAACGTGGAAGACAACAGAGAAGCCTCGCTGTGAGTTCAGACTGCTAATGTTACAAGTAGTACAAGACAGACAGGCCTATTTAGCTACACCAGGTCTCTACTTGTTACATTTATCATCAGTTGACCAAAGAATACAATACAGTTACTCAAGCTTCTTTACTGTGACCTGAAAGAAAAAGTCTTTGACAATGCAGTAGTCTCCAAATCTCACAAGGTCAATAGCTTTTGATGCTTATTTCACTTTATGTTTTGACATGAAACAACTCTCAGACATTATCCAAGCTACACACGGCTTACAGCCAAATGCTGTTAAAAATCAGTCTTTATTTACTTAGCATGAAATGTGTTTTCGGGCCAAGCACCAACAAAAGCTCATATTACCATTGTCAACTGTGCTGACATTTCTAGGAAATGCACCATTGACTGTAAGACAAAAATAGAGAAACTAAATATTAGGAAAAGTCTCACCATGCCATGCCCACATTCAGTTCCATCAGCCAGTGGCATGTGCTGTGTGCGACACCCTTTATGATCTCCCTCAGAGCTGGTGCACCAAAGTCTCTTGCATTGTTTCTGCAACATGAATGGCAGACACAAAAAAGCAGTTGTCAGAATTTTCACTGATTAAACGTATAGTTCCAAATACATTCATGGGTGAAAAAATTCACTCTGATGCTGTGTGTGGGTAATTCGAATGGTGCTATTATTTATATTTTTCATAGTTAATGAATTGGGGCTCTGTCGTTGTGGAATTTTGTGATTTTTTTTAGCACTGAAAATAGCATTAACGGTGTAGCCCTCGTTACCCCAAAAGACAATGGTTAGGGAGTTCACTAAACATGTGAATCATTAATAAATCAAACAGCCTACTTGGTTACTACTAGAGGATGTATGAATATATTTATTTGAATGCGGAAGATAATCTTCAGTACTCATAGGGAAGCTAAGACAAATCATTGTTACAGGACTGGAAGGCTCAGGAATGGATCATTAAACTGACAGCACATATCACAGCACAACAAGCAAAAAGAAGAGCCCTTCTCTATCAAACTGATCTTCACTCAAGCCCTGGCTACTTCCTAAATAATCAGTAAAAGCCTAATGATGTTTCAGCCATTCTACCTGTAATAGAAAAAAAATATTTGATTTCTGTATTACTGCGTTGACCGTGTTACTGATTCTTACACATGTTCAAAAATTAAGCTTAGCCTTACCATAAATGGGCAGACTTTAGAGCCAGGTCCAAACATCAGTTCACACTGCCGATTGGCATTGTAAAGCTGGCCTGGGAGCTTGACAGGAAGGTCATAAGTCCTGCCAACTGGTTCATCCATCAAACACTCCCCATAACCAGTGCTGGCAGACAAAACACAGGAAAGCAATAAGAGGCATATTCAACATAGCAATTAACTTCAATTTTAGTGAGTATTGCCTTCACTAGTATAATTGTACCTCTTTTATTAGATGTTCATTCACATCTAACTTGTCACATTTGTGTGCTGGCTCACTTTGTGTGCTGACACTTCAGTGTAACAGCTTAGAAGTGGGTGGTCTGTTTCTTTACCTGCTTATGTCACTAAAATGACTTGGCTCAGTCAGAGCTCCTCCATCTCACACATACCAAGCTACATTTCAGTATAACAAAAGACACACTCCCCAGGACCTCAGTCTTTATAACTCACAAAATGGAGGGATTGGGAACCCCATACACACTTGCCAAAAATGAAGTTTCATAACAGTGATCCTACAGTTTGGTGACATATAGCTTGTCTACCACACCCAGGGTTTGAATTACGTGGGAGGGTCACAAAAGAACAGCTGTTTAAAACATGTTCACCAATGTGCCACTTTGAACTGCTGGTTTTAGACACTGAATAGGCCTTTAACTACAGTGTCTTAGAGATTCATTCAATAAAATACAGCAAACTTCCACAGCAAGAGCCTTCTCTCCTCCTGCCCTCTTTGTTTACCTTTGCCAACAGAGAAAAAGGAAACCGAGCAACACAATAGGAGCTTGATGTGTAATTATGAGACATGTTGACACTGCTCGTGCAGTTTGTCCGCCGTAAGGGAGACTAAACACCTGTTTCATCCAGCCCCAGCTGATCCCCCGAGCCTTCTCATTACCTCAGCTTATCCCCTGTCACTGCACTGGAGCTCTTTCAGGCCTGCAAGTGCTCAGAGGCACCTTTGTTTTATGGCAGGAAAAAAGAAGTAAGTGCAGTGTGTGTGTGCTTTAGGGAATTAATCTATTCAGCAAATAGAGGAGAGTGTACAAAGCTATGATGGAGGTGTGCCTCTGCTCTGGACTCACAGAAATGGCCAATAGTGAGGCTCTTTCAGCACTGTGCCATTATCACATCAGGTATATGAAACAACAATCTCTTATAGACCCCTTACATGGCTAGGGCCTGCCGGGTTCATGTCTAGGGGTAGGGTTTTCCCAATTGTTGAGATGGAGGGGTAGGGTGAAGTGTTAGGACTACATGGCCCTTCAAACTGAGATTTTTCAGAGGCACACTACAAACGGAGTGTTATGAGAAAATTCACAGAATGCCCTCCTTTGGATAAATGACAAATGTCAGCATGATATACCACTATTGCTATGGTAAGGAGACAAAGGAGGAAAACACATCCTGATTATTTTTTCCATGCTATTTTAAATATGATTCACCTGTCCTGTCATGTGACACACAAGTGAGATCACCACAGCTGGAGTTGGTATCTTGGAAATGGCCAGAAAACCTTGTCTCGTCTGTTTTATGTAAAAGCCGCTGATGACAACTGACAATGTCTGCGGTTCTTGAAGGGTTGTCCAATTTCATAGGGGGAAGATTTTAACCACTACCCCTTGTAACTCAGTTTCAAGGGGGAGGGTTACACTTGAAAACAAGGGGTAGGGGTAAAAATAAGAAATGGGATTGGGCCAAAGTCTACACCAGGTAATAACTGGGATAAGTTCTTTAAAGTCAGTTTATTTCAGCAAAATGACTTGCAATTGCCAGGTAGTTTTAGCAGATTCCATAATGTATTGGTTGTGGTTAATTTGTAGTTCTTATGTGACATTTACATGCAACATTCAAAATTAATTTACAACGAGATTAAATGTAGAAACCATGTGTTTTGGTATGTCACACATAGAAAAAGGTAATTGATGGTTTCATGGAAATTCAACTGTCAGGTCTGTCCACATGAACTAGTACATGAACTTGACTGGGTTCTGCAGTTGAATATTACTAGCCATTCTCACTCAAAAATGTGTGGACTTCTGTAGACCTGTTTATATTATACCATGTGGGCCCACCACCCGCAAGGTCCAGCATAGGGGAGTGGTGCAGTGCTGCACAGGCAGTGGGAGATTGCAGGGGGGCCCTTGGCGGCCTAGGCCCCTGTGGCAGAAACTGGCTCTTGGCATGTGGAATGTAACCTCACTGGGGGGAAGGAGCCGGAGCTTGTGAGGGAGGTTGAGAGGTACCAACTAGATAAAGTTAGGTTCACCTTCACCCACAGTGTCGGCTCTGGAACCAAACTCCTTGATAGGGGTTGGTCCCTCTCCTACTCAGGGGTTGCATAGGGTGAGAGGTGCCAGGTAGGAATGGGGATACTCACGAGTCCCCAACTGGTGGCCGTGCAGTTGGAGTTTGTCCTGGGGGATGAGAGGGTCGCCTCAATGCGAATTAAAATCACAGAGAGGAAAACTCTGACTGTTGTGTGTGCTTATGCACCAAACAACAGGTCAGAGTATTCGGCCTTCTTGGAGCAAGTGGGCAGGGTTCTGGAAAGGGTCCCGCCTACAGACTCCATAGTCTTACTGGGAGACTTCAATGCTCATGTTGGCAATTACTGGGAGACCTGGAGAGAGGGGATTGGGAAGAACGGCCTGCCCGATCTGATCTGAGCCCGAATTGTGAATTGTTATTGGACTTCTGTGCCAGGCATGGATTGTCCATAACAAACACCAAGTTCGAACACAAGAATGTTCATAAGTGTACATGGTACCAGAGCTCCTTGCGTCAAAGGTCAATGATCGACTTTGTTGTTGTTTCATCGGACTTGGGACTGTATGTTCTGGACACTCGGGTAAAGAGAGGTGCTGAGCTCTCAACTGATCATCATCTGGTGCTGAGTTGGATCAGATGGCAAGGAAAACCAATGGTCAGACCCAGTAGGCCCAAGTGAATAGTGAGGGTGTGCTGGGAACAACTGTCGGAGGCCCCTGTTCAGAATGATTTCAACTCCCACCTCCGGGAGAGCTTTTCTCATGTCCCGGGGGAGATAGGGGACATGGAGTCTGAATGGACCCTGTTCAAAACCTCCATTGTGGAAGCTGCCAGGCGTAGCTGTGGCCAAAAGCTTGTGGGTGCCTGTTGGGGAGGTAACCCAAGAACCCCCTGGTGGACACCAGTGGTGAGGGAGGCCGTACAGCTGAAGAAAGAGGCCTTTAGGCCCGAAGGACTCCCGACCCAGCAGAGAGGTACCAACAGGTGAAAAAGGTGACAGCTGCAACAGTGGCAGAAGCAAAATCCAGGGCATGGGAGGAGCTTGGTGAAGCCATGGATAAAGACTTTCGGTTGGCTTCAAGGAGGTTCTGGACAACTCCTGCGACTCAGGAGTGGTCGGGGAGGCTGTGTTTCGGCAAGGGTGGAGAAACTCTGACTTCAAATGAGGATAATGTTTGTCAGTGGAAGGAGCACTCTGAAGAACCACAGGAGTCAGGGCCGGAGGACTCTGGCGTGTCAAGCTCCATTTCCCTGGTGGAGGTCACTGAGGTAGTTGGCAAGCTCTTCAGTGGCAAGGCACTGGGGGTGGATGAGATTCATCCAGAGATGCTTAAGGCTCTGGATATTGTAAGGCTGTCGTGGCTGATGCGCCTCTGCAATATTGCATGGACCTCAGGAACAGTACCCTTGGACTGGCAGACCGGGGTGGTGGTCCCCATTTTTAAAAAAGGGGACCGGAGGGTGTGTTTCTGTCTATGTGTTTTTCCAAGTAGTTCTTGCAGTTTGGACTTGCAGGCAAAAAGCCCTGAGGGTTCTGAATGTTATTTGTTTTGTTCAAAGGACTAAGTGAATAAAAGAATGGGGCACTCTCTCTGGCAGTGAGGAAGAAGTGTCACGAGGGCCTACTCTTCTCAAGTGTATGTGTGTGTGTATATGACAGTCTGTCTGTGCTCCTGAATGTGTACTATCCATAATCTGCTCACTGTAGAGTTTAAGGGACCAGAAAGCTCTTGAAGGTGAATGGGCAGTCAAAACACTGATGTACTTAACCACATTGCTGTACATTGTAAGTACTGAGGTAATCAGTGCTGTGCATTGTTGTTCTGGGCAAGTACAGAAGCAGTAGACTTTACTTTCCATCGTTCCCACCAGCAGACAACCTCCCTGACGCATGCTCCAAAGACTCCTTCATACTTTGTGTTTATAAATACTGCCATTGTTAAGCAAATCCATTTTTTTCCAAAAATGCAATACAGAAAACCAGTCACCCCACTGCTGACATTTCCCTTTCAGTTTCATATGCAAGAGTTTAATCAACTCACCCACATGCTCCCTTAACCCCTTGTACACTACAGAACTGTCAGAAGGTTCAGACTTCGCTTTCTCGCTTTTGTAACAAAATAGCTTCAGTGGCAGTTTCTTAGTAGTAGTTAAGTGATTTTCAAAGAGTTAATATTAAGGAGTTAATGTCTCCAACAGAAAGGAATTCCCCCTTTCTCTCTCTCTTCTTTCCCTCCACCAAAAGTGGCTGGATCCGACATTGGAAAGTTCACTTTTGCCTGGGCTGGGCAACCTTACATCCCCAGGCCGGTGCCTTCTATACAGCGAACAAGGCCTCATCAACAAGGCTGTCTTTTATGGAGGTCCCACAGGCGAGAGTGCCGGAGTGCAGATCAAAGGGTCGCATCCAGCAGGAATCTAATTTTAACTGACATTTCCCATCTTAAAGGGAAGCCCTTCAGCTGGGCTTGCTGCTTGCTGCACCACTTTGGAAGCCCTGAATGAACCGTTGCCCCAGGATACCGCTACTGAGGATGAAGCATGCCAGCGACTAAATGACTGTTTGTCCAATGTCATTCCATCCAATAGAAGAGAGAGGGAGAGAAAGAGAAGAAAATGAAATCAGAGAAGGGTAGTGTGCATGAAGGATCACGATCACCTATAAGAACCATGGACAGGAAAAGGAAAAATCTGTAGTAATCACGAAGCAACAGACCGTTAAATGTTTAAAGTTATAGTGCATGAGCAATGTCACCATGTCTTATGATTACATATCAAGCTATTGTGTTGCTTGGTTTCCTTTTTTCTCTTTTGAAAAAAATGCTGTCTGTCAATGAGAAAAAAAGGCAGGCACCTACTCCAAAAACTCTGTAATGTACTTTCGGCTGCACTTTGACCAGGACCACGGGCTGGTGTCATAGTTCAAGGTCGGTGCCATGACATGATACTGATGCTTCATTCCTGCTTCTCTGCATTTTGGGTTATCGTCATGAGGCATGTTGAAGCTGAAACAGACACACAGACACAAAGTCTATAGGTGAAAAGAGACTTCTAAACAGATGAAGATTGGCAGAAAATTGCCTATAGGACAGTGCTTAAAGTATAAATGTCAATAGAACAGTGCATACGAGACCTACAAATAAATCAAACTAACAAAAGCCACAGCAAAGGATGAATCTACTCCTAGAGTAGACTTGTCCTTTGCTGTTTAAAACAGTGGTTATCTTAAATTCTGCCTTAGTGTAGTACATGTCTGTTTCCTTAGTGGAAGTGGAAGGCCACCAGAAAAAAATATAAAAGTAATAGTCTCCTTATATTACTATTTTAGCAATTTAATACAATCTCACTTTGAGAGAAAGAGATAAAACTGCTAATATTCTATGCTTTGGAAGTGTTTTAGCAAACACATAGCCCATCTGTAATACCACACAGACATACACACACACTCATGACAAGTGTAATGCTGGATGGATTATGCCCAGCTGTGTTGAGTTTACTGAGATACACAAGATTCCAGCTGTGAGGTCAAACACACACACTGTCTGTCAAAGTTGTGTTTATAACATGTTAACACAATGCATAATAAACAGCATTGATTTTACTAAAACATTTTCCTAGTTTGACTCTTTAAACCATCCCTAGTACTCCAGACTGAAGCACAGGTACTTGCTAGATGTATCACAGAGTCTGTGATATTACCCCACATTCTCAAATATAGCTTTAAATGGCTTTTAAAGCAATATAACCAGTGGACAACACTGCACAGTACTCATGGGAGACCTATGGATAAACGAATAAGCAAAATAACAAAAGGTTGAAAGCTACAGGTCCTCACAAAAGCCTCCAAGAATACATGACCTAGACAAACGCAAAAACAAAAGGGAATTGGAAAACTGTTTTCACTCTATGGAAATCGCATGGTTTACCCGTTCAGTTCAAGCGAACCCTGCATTCACATGCTAAAAATGTTAACGAATAATTTGAAGTAATAAATGTATTCTGATGAAAAGAACATAAAGATCTTTAGGGTCATATTTAAGCAATTAAGACTAGTGTAATTAATCACTGTTAACTACACAAATTAACATTATTAATCACAACTGATTATTTAATTCATGTGACAGCAATAATAATAAGACATTAGTTCTGCTTTAGTCTCTCCCATGGGAAAATAGGAATATACAATAGATAATTACTCAGTCAGAATTCTACACAGAGTTGTTAATGCCTGGTAATGAATGGAGAGAAACATCATTCAGATTATTTCTAGAGGACTGTTGCGCATAGCCATTTTGTGCCAAGTGACTCCAACTCCTTCTTTGATGTGTAATGTGTCTTCGAGAGCCATATGCAGGCAGGAAGCAATCTGGCAGTGATGTAAATGACAAAAGCTGCTGCAAGACATTCCAGTTGACATGCTGTAGACAGCGGGCTCTCCAGCAGACTCTAATGGTACATCAAAGTGACATACTGGGTGCATTTACATGCACTTAATAATCCGATAACTGCAGAAAAGCAGATTTTATTAGAAGTCCATTTAACTTGTTTACATTCACTTGTGTAATCAGATGATGGGAAACTCCAGGCCTTCACGATATGGACTAGAATGTGCAATAACATTGTTGGATATCCCGATATCGATGTGAAACACAATAAATTAAGATTAAAATACAGAAATGTAGTGTCTCTCTGAACAGCAGCACGTTAATTTGCTTTGTTTTTTACTGTATAATGAATCCAGAATAATTCCAAATATTTTGCAGGTTTATTCAACAATAGATGAAATCTAAAATTAGATAAGACGTGTACAAGTAATAATAGTGCAAACATTTTGTGCGTTGCAAGGCTGTGTTCTCTCAACATTTAGTAACAATAAATAATAATAAAACAAATGAATAAATACATAAGTAAACAATAGAAAAATAAGGTTAAAAAATAAATGAAATAAAATACAAACAAAAGCTCTCTTTTCTGGTAATAGCACAAACTTATTATAGCTAGAGCTCAGCATCACAGAAGCAACATAGCCAACATAAAAGCACAAAAACTTGCAGTTTTTTCTGAAAGTTAGGTATACTCTATAAAATGCTGTTTATCCGTACAACCTAAAAAACAAGCTCACGTAGGGCTCCGTTGTTTTGCTGGACCAATGCCTTCGTGACGGAATCTTGTACCGTTTATCCACCTTGTTTAGTAAGTGCACAAAGCCTTCCTTGCTAACCGTTTTAAATGGCGCCATATCTTTAGCCAAGTAGTGTGTGACGGCATCGGTTATTCCTTTGTGACGCAGTGAGCCCACGTCATATGGAGTTACGAAGAGCTCCCTCTATTGCTGGACGGGGATAATGCATGCAGGTGATGCAATTTGAGTTTGCTGTTATTCAAGGCGTTATCGTGGCTCTTTCAATGTGTTTATCGTGAAACCTCATATCGCGATAACGATAAAAATACGATTAATCGTGCAGCCCTAATGCACAGACTGAGAAAACCAAAGAAATCAGAGTGAGAGTATACATGCACTGAAGCTTAAATCCAGTTCTTTTTACTGGATGTCTTAATCAGATGGGTGGTTTCTCTTCCATATTCATACATTCTATATTCCAGATCAAAACATGAGCATGAGACTAAAGCATAGAATGTCAGTTTTCATTTATGGACAATGTTTTCCAGTCAACATTGTTTCTCTGCATTTCGCCTCTCATCACTTTGACAAAAATTCAGCTTTACCTCATCTGTCCATAAAACTTTACCCTAGAACTCTTCTGGCTAATGGTGAATTCGCCCCTTTCACCCTTGCACACTGACAATGTCCTTGTCATCAGCTACTGTGTTCTTCTTTAAACAGCAAATTATATAGCTTTCTAGTATTTTCTTTCTTTTGTTAAATATTCCATATTGTTGTTTTTTGGCATGCCCATTCATTCTGCAAAAGTGCTGATCCGCTTTAATGTTCAAAGCTGCCTATTTGTCCATCAAAGTCAGTTCTACAGTTTTGCATCTTTTACAACAAAATGAAACTCCTAATGCAAACTCCAATGACCAAAATCACCCCAGTACTTTCATAGCTATTTTACATGTGCACAGTGAGGGGAACATGCTTCTGAGCAAACAGAACCACCTGTCATTCATTTGTCCTAATACAAGTTCACACAATGACAAAAAAACAAATGGTAATAAAAGTAAGCTTAAAAGTAAGTCGTATGGAAAACAATGCACAGATATAAAAGCTAACATTCTGTGCTTTAGTCGCATGCTCTACTTTAGATCTGGAATGTAAATGTTATGAATATACCAAAAATAACTAATTTCACTTGATTGCCCCAATATTTTTGCTTCTCACTCTACATCACAGTATTAATTTCCAACCTATTGAAAACTAGTCCTGTTGTGCAGAATGATAGAATTAGGCTTTAGATTAGGCTTTCAGCTGAGCTAACTTTGTTCAATATTTGTGTGATTAAATTCAAAGAAAGACAAATATGTCAATATGTATGTCAAAATAAAGGATGCTGATAAATCACAAACAGCACTAGTTTACAGTTGAATTATCTGTGCTTTAATCTATTGTGTGTACTTTTGGACTCCCTGCCAGTTTTAACCCACTGGCAGTTTTAACAAGCCCAAATGGCACCAATTGACAGAGTAAGGGTCACTGGTGGTTGACTCAATGCAGAGCCCACTACAGCTGTTGGAATTTTCTCCATCTATCAACTCTGAGGGGGAGGAGGATTTCTGCCATTCTTATATGCAGTCTGACACTGGATTTATTCACTAACCAAGAATGGGGATACTGCAGAGAATTATGCATAACAGTGATTGAGTCATTTGTTACAAGTTGGTCATCTGTCCACAACAGCTTTATTCATAAGCACCCCACTATAGAATCACACATGTGGTGATAGTGGCATGCTGCGAAGACAGACACAAATGAAGGCCAGCGCCATCACAACAAAATTGTTATGTTAATTATGCGGTACTGAATTACAACTCTGTGCTAAAATTTTCTATCTATATCCTAAAATCCAGGTAAGCTGGTAAGAGTAAGTTAATATACACCGCCATTAGCTATGACCGCTAGCTCTGACCGCTAACTATACCAATGCTAACATAATACTGCAAACCCCAAATGTGCAAAATAGCATAAACTGGCATTATCACAGTGGAGGTCTTTGGATGACAAAAGCTACTTATGATGCTCTATAAAAGATTTCTGCATTAAACACTGACATATAATCCAAAATGCAGCCTGTTGATTAAAAATATTCAAAATTATAATATATTGTATGATATTGTACCATATTACATAGTATATTCCGTGCTGATTTTATGTCAGTACAGTGCATGGACTAGTAACACCAAATCATTCCTCAGAGACATATTATGCCTGCCACAGCATCTTTGTGAACTGCCACAAATATAACTTCACCAGACAGACCAATGTACTTGGAGGAGAACACTAAGTGCCAATTCTGTTACATCAGCTATCCTGCATTAGCTAGCATGACGCTAAGTGATGAGACCTAGAGACCTAACATGCTCTCTTGGAAATTATTATTTTTGTTATCAGCTACACAACCACAATTCCAAAAAAGATGCTGTGTAAAATGTAAATAAATGTAAATAAAATCGGAATGCAATGATTTGCAAATCTCACAGACACATATTTTATTCACAACAGAATACAGAACCTTAATTGTTAGAATGTAGATGTTGAAAGTGAGACATTTTATCATCTCATGAAGAACATTAACTCATTTAGAACTTGATGGCAGCAAACCATCTCAAAAAAATTGGGATGGAGCAACAAAAGGCAGGAAAATAAAGCGGTACTAATAAAAAACAGCTGGAGGAGCAATTTGCAACTAACTACAGGATATAAAAAGAGCATTTTAGAGAGGCAGAGTCTCTCAGAAGCAAAGACAGAAATTTATCAATCTATGTAAAACTGCATCTAAAACTTGTGGAACAATTTCAGAGAAATGTTCCTCGACATAAAATTGTGACAACTTTGGATATCCCACCGTATATAGAAATACATATAACATAATATCATCGATTCAGAGAATCTGGTGAAATCTCTGTATGCAAGGGACAAGGCCGACGGTGAATATTGGATGCCAATAATTTTCAGGCCTTCAGGTTGCACTGCACTGAAAACAGACATGCATGTGCTCAGGAACACTTCCAGAAATTATTGTCTGTGAACACAGTTCACCACGCAATCCACAAATTCAAGTTAAAGCTGCATCAGGCCTCCAGAAATGCCACCATCTTCTCTGGGCAAAATGGAAAATTGTTATGTGGTCAGATGAATTCAAAATGTTAAATTCTTTTGGAAACCACAGACTCAAGAGGAGAGGGACCATCCAGCTTGTTATCAGCGCACAGTTCAAAAGCCTGCATCTCTCATGGTATGGGGTTGCATTAGTGCCTATGGCGTGGGCAACTTAGACATATGGAAAAGCACTCAAAGCTGAACAGTATACAGAGGTTTTAGAACAACATATCCTTCCATCCAGACAACATCTCTTTCAGTGAAGGTACTGCATATTTCAGCAAGACAATGCTGAACCTCATAATGTATCCATCACAACAGCATGGCTTTGCAGAACAAGAGTCCAGGTGCTGAACTTGTCTGCCTGCAGTCCAGACCTTTCACCACTAGAAAACATTTGGCCCATCATGTCACAGAAAATCTGGCGAAGAAGAACCAGGACTGTTGAACAGTTAGAATCTTACATGACACAAGAATGGGGCAACAATCCTCTCCCAAAACTCTAGCAATTGGTCTCCTCACTTCCCAGACACTTACAGACTGTTGATAAAAGAAGCTGGGATGATGCATAATGGTAGACATGGCCCTGTCCCAATTTTTTTAGATGTGTTGCTGCAATCAAGTTATAAACGAGTTAATATTTTTCATGAAATTGTAAAATGTCTCACTTTCAACATATGATGTGTTCTATGTTCTACTGTGAATAAAATATGAGTCTATAAAATAGGAGATTTGCAAATCATTGCATTCTGTTTCTATTTGTATTTTAAACACCATCCCAACCTTTTTAGAATTGGGATTGTATGAAATTATCAATGTTGCTGGTGCCCTAAAACCCCTGTTTAGTAGTACAAAGCTGACAGTACAATTTGAACTCCATGTACTATAGTATCAAGAGCCTACCACTCAGCCTTTACCTTTATTGTACAGAAATCTAAAAGCATTGCTGACACATCCTTTCATAATAATTCAAAAGAATGAAGAGAACATTTATGCTACACAAGCAAAGCAGATTACACAAACAATGAATGAACAAATAGTTACATTATTTGTGGTTCACATTCTACCTTTGCGTTAAAAACTTGCACAGCCATATGGGTTAAACCATGTTGGGTGCAGAAAGGTAAAGGAGAACAGAGAGGGTATTAAGACTGGCCTGTTATTAAACATGCTTTAATATGCTTTGCACCTGTGTGTGCCCCTGCAAGGGGGATAAGAGGGCTTTTGTGCACTGCAATAGGGATACTTTCATTAAGACGAACCCATTTGGGGGCCGAAACTTACACATGGCCCAGTTCATGGGCAATGGTGAAGGCGGAGCTCAGTCCATTCTCTTCACTGATGGAACAGCTCCGGTATGGATCACACATTGTGCCCAACTCTGCTAGTCCTACACCAGAGAGACACACACAGTAGCAAAGTTCAGATCAGTATAATCACAAATCAATGCGAAAACATGACAGTAAGTGTAGACAAATCATAACAACCCATGTTACTTCTAGTCCTATTCAGTTCAGTTATATTTCAGCTTGAAAGTTCAGAAGGCTTGATTAAACACATCAATGTACAGAACAGAAGAGCACAACTGACCCTTACCTACACATTTGACATTACAGAGAAAAACAAAAAAATGATAGGTCATTAAGGGCATTCTGATGTAAGTCACTGTGTCATGAGGCTTATTCTTGGATCTGCTATCTGGCACAAGGCCAAGATGACCACTATAAGCACAGATGACTACAGATCAGTATGACATCATATGAGAAAAGCCCTTCAAATACTAGAAACTCTGACAGTTATGCTCATTCTCCCCAAGCTTTCTGTCATCCATATGGTGTTAGACACTGCTACTACAAGGAGATAAAGACAGTCCTGGACAAAGTCACCAACACACAGGAATTTTACAAGTGTATGACTGACAAGGCTATTAAATAAAGGTAACTCTAGCCAGCTGTGAAATTTCAGCTGTCAGTATAACGAATCTTTTATCATGCTGTACAAAGTTCTTGTTGCACCTGTTAAACTTTCTAGATCTCCCACTGTGTATGCTGTCTTGAACGCCTCTTCTTACATTTTGCTCAAGTATTTCTCTGTAACTCTATGAAACAAGCATTTTTGCTAAAATTTTCCTAAAACTCATAGTGAAAGCTGTTGATACAGAAAGTAAACTGAATGTAATCATTTTAGATTTTAATTTCCTATGTGATTATATAATTTTGCAATGTAAACCAAATGCATGCAAAACAACATGTACAGATATGATTATTAGACAAGAGCCTTGCTTTAGCTTCACATTTGTAGATAATTTACCATAACTGTGGATGTATATACTGTAGCTTAAAAAATGACTACCTAAATGAAGGTACCTGTGGTTTAAACATGAAAATGCACAGCAACAAAATTGTTTCTATACAACGCAAACAACATAATCAAAAAGCAGTCAAAAAGTAATATCTTGGTATCCATGGTAAAAAAGTAAAAGTAAGATGAACAACTGACTGCTAAGACGTGTCTTGGCTAGCTGTGTGTCATTTCATTCTTTATATACAAGGAAGCTAAATTTGCATCTACAGTCTTACAGGTTACTGTTGTTTCTCAACCTAAGGACCAAAGACACATCCATGTCAGTAAAGCGAGCAATCCTGAGGCTGAAAATCAGGGTAAATCAGAGACAAAGCCAAATCAGTAGATGTGTCAAAATCAACTGTGTTGTACACAGTATTTGAGTGGTGCAAAGTAGAAGCAGAGCAATTTGATTTTGCTTGGTGTGAGGAGCATCTTTTCAGAAAGTCTGAACGTCAGTAATCTCATCAGTGCCCAATAACATCCTAAGAATAATACATCCTGGAAGTTTTACATGTGTTCATGGTCAATAACGCAATTGCATGATACATTTGTAAAACACTATTAATCAGTCAGTTGTTTAACTTTAAATTCAATAAATTAAAAAAACATCTGAATCCTGAATAATGTATAGAAAACCTGTAGCAGAGCAGAAGTGTGATTACAGATTACTTTAAGTGGAAACAGGAAATTGCTGATGCTTGACTCCACTTAAGATACTCTGGTTTTGACACTGTTAAGAAGCAAGACTGCATTCTTCAACACGAGTAGCATGTAGCATGATCTCAGAGGGTTGACCACTAGCCTCACAGGAACAGACGCAAACCTATTGCACTTTCAATACTGAACAGGCAGCAAAATCAGCTGTAAACAAGGGTATGTCCCATCTTAAACCCAGCCCCAAATTCCTTTATTATAATGATCACCCACTCTGCTCTTTAAAATCTACCCTCCTGTAAAACCCAGCTCCAACCCAAGTCCAGTACTCCTTACTCAGATAATCAAGGATTCTGAAGACAATAAATTAAACAGATCAGATCAGGATGGAACTAAAGTCTGCAGAAAGATAGATCTCCAGGGGCAGAGTTGGTGATCACTGCTAGTGGTCGTAACTGACACATATTTAGACATCTGCAACATTTAGAGTACGATCAATAAAACAAGCAAGATAAGACAGACAGCAAAACACTACTGTTAGCTAATGGAACTGTTTTCGTCTTGCAAGATGTAATGTTAATTTTTTTAACTGTTTTATGTGGACTGGCGACCTGTCCAGGGTGTATCCAGCCTTCCGCCCGATGACTGCTGGGATAGGCTCCAGCACCCCCCCGCGACCCTGACGGAGAAGCGGCTTGGAAAATGGATGGATGGATAGTTTTATGTGGCCAATTTACAACACATTGTCAAAAATACTTAGTGCCTTTTGGACAATGTTGACGAGTGCAGCATAGCTGCTTTTCTCTACTTTGAGCTTTGCCTTCACTGTACTGGAATGGTTTAAACAGGTCACACTCAGTTTGTCCCCATCATAGTAAGTCTACTTTCCTACTCTAATTTAACCCAAATTTTCACATGGCCATCCGCAGACATTTTTGTTATGAGATCATGTCTCGCTCATGTAGTGCACCACAAGACATAAAGAACAGTATCAGCATCAGAAGACCTTGATAGAGTTTAATAAAAAATACAGAAAAAGGTCTGCAGAGCTCTGGAGCAAAGTCTTTCTGACAGAGAAACTGAAAAGTAATGGTATGAGGAAGGTACAAAGAGAAAAAAAGCTGTTTGTATAAATCTGTAATCTGTAAAACATGATACCATAGGCATGTATGGCCACAGGTGCCTGACTGTCTGCATTTTGTTCTATTCTACTGTGTATGGCAACCACTGGAAATTGTTTACTTGTCTTTACTAATGATGCAATCTGAAACGTACTGAAGCATCTTAACTGTACAGACCCAAGCAAATGACTCAAAACCCAGTGGGTAGCATTTTGTCTTGCAGCAAATGAACCGAAGTCCAGTTCTAGCCAAGAAGTTAAACGCATTTTAACTTTACTTTAAATGTTTGCATAAACAGCATTCATGATTAATTAATAAATGTATAGTAAAAACATCCAGACAATACCCGACCCCTTGTTAAAAACCACATTACCAAAGCAAATAAAGGCTAACACAACCTATTAGGTATAGCTATAAAGTAAGTGTACCTTAAGTTTAACACAATTTGTCTTTTTTGATGACAACACACACACACACACACACACACACACACACACACACACACACACACACACAGGCTCAAGGGGTCAACCAGAGAGCACTGACCCAGAAATAACTGGAGCTTATAGGATTTCTTACGTGCCCATTGGTAAAAAACATTAGATGCCGGCTTCCTTCAATTTTCAGCCACATTCTATTCCAACAGAAAACTCCCTAAGAGAAGTGACTGAAGTGACACCCAAAGTAAAGTGACTTATTTTCACAATCTTCTACCAGATTTCATGATACCAAGAGAGATGATAAGTGCTGCAAGACTACTGAAGACCAGTGTCTCAAACATCTCAGAGTAACATACTTTTTGAGTCAGATTCTCTGTGTTCCAAAGAGTAACTGACTCAAAAAAATAACTCCTACACTTTGGCCTCTTAATCATTTATCATACCGCTTAAATTAGGAGTTCTGATCATTTTTTAAATCTTCATTATTATGGACCCTGATGTTAGCAGAAGACAGCGAGAGAGAGCCTTTACCTAATGTGTCACACTTGTCTTTTGCTCGACAGATATCCTCCCTGTATGAAAACACAGACATGTAGAATAAGTAGAATATAAAAAAACAATAAACTACATTTTGCAACATGAAGAAATAGACTTGACTGAAATGTACTGTTACAGCTCCATTGAAAGCCATTCACCTTGTATTACTTTAAGGTCCAATGAAACATTAACTTGCTCAAACTAAATATTAATTCATGTATGTTATAAAAAGGCAGACCATATGGTCAGTATTACAAACAGTTGCAAAATAATAAGTAACTTAGTAAAATAACAACAACAGCCACATTCAAGATGGATTAGTTTTGCCTGGAGAGGTGCTGTAATCTGAGTGATTATTAACGCGATCTGTAATTTTAATTCAGTAAGAACCAGCAATGCCTGCTAAGTAATAATTCCAGAGGAAATTACCCTCTTTAGCCCTATTTGAGTGGGATCAGTTTTACCAGTGGAGGTCAGGTAATGTAATTTGTGTGTGATTTGACTGGCTAATCAGAACAGGACTACTATTACTTGGGTAGCTCTGAGTTCAGCGAGTAAGTCATATTGAGCTGGATTAGTTTTACCTGGAGTGATGCTGTCAAGATCCATGATTTTAGTCCAGTACGAATTGGACATGTCCATAGTTTTTAAAGTCTGCTTAGTAATAAGAGTGAATTACCTTGTATAATTCAGAAACAGTGCCCCTTCATTAACAGTAGTTCTGTTCAAATCGACCTCACAGTAATATAACAACAAAACCAAGTAAAAAAAAGCACCTTCCTTTTTTGATTGTTTTGTTTTGCGACCTGAAGACAACAGCTAAACAGATTTAAACAGAACTTGATTGACCAAATTTATTCCTCAAGTTCATGACCAGACTACTGACTGTAATCCCCAACAATTCCCTGTACATTCCCTCCTGTATGCTTTGATTTTGCACAATGATTCTGAATTGCTGACGATATTGTGTGTCAAACCACACTGAAATGAGATGTGAAGTCTCCTTTCTTGTGCAGCGTCGTGTTTTGTTTTTGTTTTGCCACTATATTTGCCATTTAGCCACGAAACATGCTGTGACTGTTTAGAAGTGTCTGTCACATAATGCTGATATGAATGTCCATGTAATGATGTGTAGATCCGGGCTATTTGGGATAGTTAGAGGAAATTACAGATTCTTTGTCCCATGTGAATCAGCAAGTCAAATCACACACAAATTACACTAATCCAGCAACATCATAGATGAAAGTTGAATACTAAGTACAGATACAGGCACCTTGTGATGAGCAGTGCAGTGTCATGATGGGAGGGATGACTGTCATCCTGAACATTCTGACTCTGTTGCCATAGACAGAAGTTATGAAGCGTTGTAGCAGCATAGAAATTCACATGTGGCCCTTCCTAAAATGTGAAGAAAAAGCATTTAATTGAATGCCTTATTCCAAAAAGGATTCATTATTGAAAAACAACCAGTAATAAATGTACATATACAGACTCTGAGTATGTATTCACTAATCGAATAATTGAGACAAAAACATGTCATTGTTAGATGCAGAGTCCATGGAGAAAACAAGATCTGAAGAGATCAGAGTGTTGCAATAATCACATTGGTGTTTGATGATTTCATTAATAAAATCCTTAATATATAGCTCTATATATAGCTAAAACCTATCAGATAGCACAAACCTGCTCATTGTGAATAACAATCAATTTGACGATCATAATATTGATCAGGTTTCCCACACTAGGGTCTTTGTAGACTGCAGCCACCTGAAATAGAAGGCACACAGAGATGGAAAAGGTAAACCAATGCTGAACCATGTTTAACTAGAGACTGCAGAAAAGAGGCAGGAAGGAAGACACTCACTGAGAATCAGTATATCAGTTTTAGGCCCTACTGAAAACTTCTGTTTGATTAGGGTAGTTCCAGAGCCTCAGGCTGGAACTGCAGAAAACACACCAGTATGACATTACAGGCCCTCAAAACCCCCCATAACTTGGATAGACATGGCACAAGAGCAATGCCTACCTGATTTGACTGCCCCCCTGGGCTTCTAATAAAGGCTGGACTTTGCAGTAACATGCAGCAATAGGTACTGCAAGGTATCAGCTGTCTTCAAAGTTACTATAACAATCTACCACCCCCCCCAAACATGAGCCTTGTGTACTCCTACAAAATCATTTTACCATGCTGTATGCAGATAGTCACACACAATAATGCTAACCAAGCAAACCCCCCCCCACACACACACATACACATCTTCTAAGCCACTTCTCCCTCAAGAGGGGTGCGGGAGCCTATCCCAGCTGTCATCAGGCGGAAGGCAGGATACACCATGGACAGGTCGCCAGTCACACATTCACTCACAGCTAGGGGCAATTTAGCATGTCCAATTGGCCTGAATGCATGTCTTTGGACTGTTAGAGAAAACCCACAGAGACATGGGGAGAACATGCAAACTCCACACAGAAAGGACCCTGGTCACCCGGCCGGGGAATTGAACCCAGGCTCTTCTTGCTGTGAGGCATCAGCGCTGCCCCCCGCGCCACCCACCAAGCAAAACCAAAGCCCATAATCATACTGAAGCACAA
Organism: Pygocentrus nattereri; assembly: GCF_015220715.1. NCBI lineage: Eukaryota > Metazoa > Chordata > Actinopteri > Characiformes > Serrasalmidae > Pygocentrus > Pygocentrus nattereri. The sequence goes on along the minus strand of NC_051221.1, from coordinate 29,596,132 downwards.
AAGCAGGAGATCTATTCATGTAAACTAGACAATTGGAGAATATGAGAGAATCTACACACAAAAATGGTTGAACTATTCTTAGGTTATAGTATGTAATAAAACTTTCTACTGCAAGCAATGTGCTATCACTTTCCAAGTCATGTCAATAATGAAAAGGCTAGCACTGATGCATCCTACAAAGAAAAAAGCAAAAGAAGAAGTTTTGAAAAATATTGTACTTACTACTGACATGATTGTTAGAATGTAGTGCTCAAGGTTGCGTCCGTGGTGTCGCACCATCTTGGCATCTGCTGTAACCATCAGTTCCACAAAACGTGGATACGACAGGAACCGTTTTCTGCGGCTGCCACTAGAATGACTTTTCGAGTTTGACTGGTGCATCCTTGGTACATGATCATCCATTGATTGCCAAGTTGAATTGAGCTCTTCTAGAAGGCTTCCACTACTATGGAAATGGAAGTGTTTTTTTGCATGATCTGTGAAAAAAGATGAAAAAACCAGGACGATATTGTGAGAACGGATTCTTTCTGAAACCTATTTCTATTTTATTCTATGTTTTTATTTTTCAGTCAAAGTTCATTTCTAGTTGTAACATATTATTTTCATTGATGAGGTTTGGATGTGTTTTACTGGTATTTCAAATTATTATTATTATTATTATTATTATTATTATTAATAATAATTATTATTATTATTATTATTATTATTATTAATTATTATTATTGTTTCAAATTAGCCACACAAAACCAGTGGGATCCCTTGAAATGTTCATTTAGTGCTGTCATCAGCTGCAATTCTGCAGCAAAGCATAGCAGATAGTGTACAGTCCTAAAAAAGATGGTTCTTCAAGGGTTCCTTAATAAAGACAATGGTTCTGTACAGAACCAAGAACACTGAAAAACCAATCTGCATTCTTAAATGGATCTTTGCATGGTGAAAAGGTTCTTCAGATTGATGGGGAGTGTGTTGCATGTGGTTCTTTTTTTTTAATGGTTCCATACAGCATCAAAGGGGGTTTTCTATTGTTATGAGCTTGACAACACTATAAATTAATATTAGTGCTTTGTTACAAAGCTGTCATTTACAGCTCTGATACATATTTGGTAAGAAATACTTTTTGCAATGCTTTTTAAAGCTTTGTTGACATAATCTTGACAAACCATCTTCAGTTCCCCAAGGTTTTAAGGGCCCTTCTGCAGGACATGCAGTTTCAAAATCCTCCATAAATTTTCAGTGGGATTCACATCTGTATAAATTTCAAATGTGTATATACACCGTAAATACATCAAATAACCACAATAAAAGTGTTTGAATACTTGTTTTTGTGTGCAGTACACGAAATACAGTATTTTAACTAGGTTGACATTAACATGAAAATGAAATCTTGACTGGGGATTTAAGCAATTACAACAAACATCCAAAATGAATTGTTTCTTTCTTACTGTTCACTTTCAACCACGTCATTTCTTGACATGCAAACTTCATCGTTTTACTGTGGTACAACAGTGAACTCCATTCAGACCTACTTTACACTTTGCATTCACCTCCTCTCAAAACAAAAGATCTTTAAAAAAACATTAAGCAATAACAATTTTTATTAACTCTATAACATTATTACTCACAAAGCACATTGAATGTCAGCTTAGAAGTCATGACAGCGAGATGTTAACACTGAAAACTGGGCAGGCTCTTTTATTGCCTTTTGTTGCACATTCTCTCCCTCTCCTCTTTCTTCTTATCCTTCCTCAACAGCAGCACGTGGACAATAGAACATGGTGGATTCTTTAGTAATGACAGCAAGAGAGAAAGAGAAGGGAAAATACCCTGAGGGCAAGCTGAAAAGACGACAAGGCATGTTTATCTAGTGTCAGCTTGGCCATATCCTGATGTCCTCATGTTTCCACTTCAGTGTCTTATGAAACCTCGGTTAAAATACTCATTCCAGAATTAGTCAATTGTTAAATTATCCTGACAAACACTTCAAGCCAAACGAAACCAAATTATGTTTCATAAATTGCTATCTATGACATGTAGAAATGCCCTAATGAAAGAAAAGGAACAATATACATCAATTCACAGAATGTTTTCTCCAAGCTGACAGACAAAGAACAACTCTGGCCAATATGTGGTACACCTGTCATTTCACAGAACGCAACACTCATTCTCCAACCCAATGTGTGCACGGCAAGACATTTTGTTATTTACAGTGTATGTCTAGAAACGAACAAAGCCATTTGCAATCAAAAGCACCTCTGTGAGTTAGTCAGATAATGGCTGCAAAAAGGTGATTAATTCAATAAGGAAAATGGATAGTAAATGTTTACTCATAAACCAGCTGACCTCAAATCATCAACAAATTAGCTAGTTGAGTTGTTGTCACTTGCTCATGACCCATTTACCAACCAGTTAAGTAGCACGGCTACTGTCCACTTTGTAGTAGCTAGCTAATGTTTAAATGCAGCTTCTACTTTTTTGTGCATAGTTCAAGCAAATTTGTTTTACCCATGCAAAGGAACAAGAATAAATGACACAACAACTTGCCATATTGTGTGTGTGCTATGGAAGCAATGTGGACTTTCTTTGTAAGCCCTTGACAAAATGAACAGCTCAGAGCCATTTTCACTGCAGTGTATTCTGATATATTGCCACATGCATTGTTATGTCATTATGAAAACAACAACAAGAGAGAATCTAAAAGCAGACAGTTGCAATCTGGACCATTAGACTAAGATCTTGTGGCAGGTTTTAAAAAGTATAACAGCTCTCAAGATAAAACATATATTTAAGACATTTTAGGTAGTAGGGATGTACTAATAAAACCACTAGAATAATGCAACTGTAGTGTACAAATAAAATTATACTAGATGATGTGCCTGGTTAGTGGTCAAGTCTGGCAAAAGCAGAGTTGAAAATCAGGGTTAAACAGTAATGACCACAGGCAGTATAAACACTGTAACAACCTCCTGATTTTAGACATGATGTCTTGTTTTCTGAAGTGTGCTTACAACACTTCTATGCACTTAATCAAACAGAGACACAAAATATCTACTCCACAGAGAATGTTGTTCTTTCAGCTGTGAAGAGAGAAGAGTTGGTATTTCCATGTTGAGCTTCTTTACGTAGTATGCCAAGAGTTTTACTTGAAAGTGCAGATGAAAAGAATACTGAGGGAGGTGAGCGACAGCAAGAGACAGAGAGAGAGACAGAGAGAGAGAGAGAGAGACAGAGAGAGAGAGAGAGAGAGAGAGAGAGAGAGAGAGAGATTAGATCAGACATAGAGGCAAAACAGCGCAATAGAGACTTTTAAGGGGTAACAGAATATTCTCAGTACAAAGTGCCTGAACAGCCACTCACATTAGCCAGGTTTCCTTCTAATTGTACAATAAAAATCCAAGCAAATAAGTAACAGAGTGCAAGATCTCTGTACATGAAAATAAAACTCTTTCACATTCATTAAAAGACTTGGAGGAAACTAGTTACCAACCGTAGACATTGCTTCATCTAAAATCACTACAGACTTCTAACACTGCTCAACGATGTTCACAGTTCTCTGTGATAGACTTCTAACAGTAGTTACTGTTACACTGGTAAGACTGACAGATTTTCACAGATGTCATTGTTACTCTGAAAGGTCTTCTACGGTAGTCATCAGTTAGCACTGTTTAATCCAGATACCTTTGACAGCCTGTTTAAGTTCATTTTCTCTATTGTAATATTTTATATTAATGGTAAAAGCTTATTCTGTTCATATTGCTCTTATGTTATTGTTTTGCTTTCTGGTGTCGACCAGAGGAGGATGGGTTCCCCTTTTGAGTCTTGGCTCCTCTCAAGGTTTCTTTCTTTTGTTCTTAGGGATTTTTTCATTGCCGCTGTCGCGACTGGCTTACTCATGGGGGCTTGTACCCATTTGTGACAACGCTTGTAAAAAACGCTATATAAATAAACTTTGACTTGACTTGACCAACCTTAACCCCATCAAAAGTGCTTGATCCACATTCATACAACTTTCAAATATTTTAAATTCTGAGGTCATAGTGCTGTAACTCAGCTGGAAATAAAGGATCTTGGTAAGTCAATCTGCTCTCAGATGAGAGTGTTTCTGCCTTGAGCAGCTAGCAATGTAATATGTCCAGCAATTTTAGTCCTAGTCTCCTTTAAAAATCATGGCAAATACATCACTAGTGGTGTCAATAATACAAGGATCTTCAAATCAAGCCCTTTTAATAATGGAACCTATAAAAGTTTAGAAATTTTAAGTTGACAGAGTAAACGTTGAGAGGAAAAGCCATAGACTTGAAATTAAGTACAATATATGACTAGCCAGAGAAAAATACTGAAGTGAATATGCTGTGAACAGGCAAAGGAATCTGAACTAAAGCCCACAAAAGAGGAAAAAGATATGGGAGAACAGGCAGCAGAGAACTCTACACAAACATACGAACACACAGACACAATTTGGCATTAACCCTCATCATACCTCAAAGCAATGTGCAATCTGAAGATACGAATCATTCATCAACTGGTGCCTCAAATTTATCAATAAATAAGTGCCGGCGTTTGGTCATTCGCACTACCGTGATGTTAAATACACATGATAACATTATCATGGAGCTTTTAAGACATAGTCAAACAAGTTACAGTTTCATCAGAGATTTTTTAGATTAGGTCTGCTTTCACAAGGACCCACTACACTGCCACACTCTGATCACATTACACAGCATCTCCTCAGAGCAGATGAGAGCAGATAAACACCCACAAAGAGTGCAGCTAAAACACAATCCTATATTAGAACTCAGTTTTATTAAACAATAAACTTGACAGACTAAGAAATTAATCCAGTCATATTCAAAAGCTTTAAGATGAAATGTTTACTGAAAGATCCACCATAAAACTGAAACATACATGTTACCTGAATGTTTGTTAAATGCTTAAAATTCAGGATTCAAGCTTCAAGATTTTTTACTGTCATTGCACAGAGCACATCAAAATTGGGCAGAAAGCCTATTGGTGCATAAACAAAAAAAAAAGATTAAACTCAGAAAAAAACAAATTATACGCTAATATAAAATGCAAATAATTAAGGAAAGACTATATAATTGAAAATTATTTAAAAAAATAAAACTATAAAATAATGATGCCAATTTAACATTTGAAAAGACAGCAACAGCATACTTTTAATTATTTGGTTACTGTACATGTATAACCATCTACCCAGTACTGCTATATTTAAAATCCAAAAATTCTTAATACATCCATCCATCCATCCATCCATTTTCCAAGCCGCTTCTCCGTCAGGGTCGCGGGGGGGGGGGTGCTGGAGCCTATCCCAGCAGTCATCGGGCGGAAGGAATTCTTAATACAGTAATGTAATAAAATAAATACTGCTTATTATAGAGTACTACAAGAGTCATAGAAGACACATCACTGTTTAACACTGAGACAAATATCATATCATCATTGTCAAATATTATTAGACTGTTATCATTAAATTATTACTAAAACTATTAAAAATAAACTATGACACAGACTGAAATGGATGGAATGTGATGTCACATGAGAAAAAAGAGAGTAGTCTGGAACAGTATGGCTGATGTCAGTAGACCTTTCTTTAACAGCTTTTATTTTTGTAAAATGTGACACTCAAAATTATAATGTCAGTGACCACAACACTCTTAATCATGTACTTTCTAATTGTGTGCAGGTAAACTTCATGGTTAAGATTCCCACTGAAGCGCCATATCCCCTACACACAATACGGGGACACTTTTATCAAATAAGTTACAAATATGGGCACCTCACTGGCCAGACCTGTCAAGTTTGACTATGCAGACTGCACCTGTCACAATGACATTGTTTATATCAGTCCAAAATGCTCAGACAGCAGACAAAGATGGACAGGAGAAAATAGACATGGAATTTGTCACAGGAATTTGGAACCCCATCTTCCACCACCACAACACTGTGAAATCACAAGGTCTGCCTCTGTGCTGGCATAGGTATTTCAGCAATAAAAAAAGCTATCTGACCATGACTGCCTTAGTGCAAACACACTGTTAAATTTACAAAAATACTTAACGCAGAATCAGACGAGGGGAGATGACCCCTTTTAAAAGCCACTGCACATTCATTAAGGCATGCACTGCAGTAGTTGCCTCAAAGATACCTAAAAATTTCCAAGATTAAAACATTAAAAATATTCCATTCTTCAAGTAATGTGCTCTTAAATTACTCAACAGCCCAGAGAACCAAAAAATCCTTTTAACTTTCAGCAAACAAACACTGGGATCAGTGTTTTCACTGTGATGTCATCTAGATGACAGGGTCTCAAAATAGACCCACTGAAGCCCTTGAGGTTCGGACATTACACTCAAATAGCTCAATAATTATCAGGATTTCTGCAATGTCTGAATTAGGAACAATTTCCCTGTAAAATCACAGAACCACACAAAGAATGTCAATGAGTTGGAAGATTAACAGAAAGCAGCTGTAGTACCTGTTGATTTTTGTTCATTTTAAAAACTATTTTCTTTTTAACTTCTATAATAATAGGGTTTCAGCGAAGGAGAAAGCTAGAACAGCATCAAAAGATATCTCCCACCCGCACAGTGCACTAACAGCCCTGCCCCCGCAGAAGAATAGCCTGGGCCCAAATAGTCACATCCTCTCAGGCAAACCAGCAAGTGACCCCAAAACAAAAGGAGAGGATGAGGTCACCATCAAATGAGTGCTTGCTTTTTCTCACTTGAAAGCATTCGGGAACACTCTGCAACAGGCTGACTCAGTCCAGTGGCTAGAAAATGTAAAAGGGCATTTTTCCATGGAAACTAACCCACTGAAGGCAGCTACCCCCCCCCCAAGTGCTTCTAGCCAAGGTTTCCCACAGAAAGTCGACTGAAAGTGAACCAGAGGGAGTGCGAATTGAGGTCAAGGCCCTGCAGTCTCTATTGAAGTTGTCACTCCTGACTGAGCTAGGAGGCCTGTGTGATTAGCCAAATATATAAAAACTGGATTCGTATCAAATAAGACCCAAAATGTTCCTGTTATGCAAGAAACATGCATTATTACAACAGTAATAACAGTAAATGACAATAAATAGCAGCATTCATTATTCAAGTAAATAGCACTGTTTCGGTAATATAATCTGAAAGCACAGCACAAAAAGACAAAAAAAATACTAAAATTAACAGTTACAAAATCTAAAATATACAATCATTAGACTACAGTAAAAGCAACAGTAATCAGACCAGGTGACATACACTCACTAAGCACTTTATTATGAACAATACCCCAATACTGGGTAGGGCTGCTGTTGGTGCCAACTTCTGACCTTACCATCTGTGTGTCTCAAGAGATATCAAGATTAATCAGACCAGGCTATGTTTTTCCAGTCTTCAACTGTCCAGTTTTGGTGAGCCTGTGCCCACTGCAGCCTCGGCTTTCTGTTCCTAGCTGACCTGACATGCCCTTCTGCTACTGTAGCCCACCTGCCTCAAGGTTTGACATGCTGTGCACTCTGATATGCCTTTCTGCTTTTCACCACATTTTAAAGAGTAGTTATTAGAGCTACTGTAGCCCTTCTGTCAGCTCAAATCAGTCTGGCGATTCTCCACTGACGTCTCTCAGGAACAAGGCATTTCCACACAAATGCACATCATTGGATGTTTTTCTTTATTGCACCATTCTGAGTAAACTATAGAGACAGTTGTGTTGAGCAGTTACAGAAATACTCAAACCAGCCTGTCTGAAACCAACAAGCATGCCATAGTTGAAGTAACTGAGATCATATTCTTTCCAGATTCTTATGGTTTATGTGAATACTACTTAAAGCTGCTGGTCTGTATCTGCATGATTTTATGCATGGCACAGTTGCCACATAACTGGCTGATTAGATAACTGCATGAATGTGTATGTGAACAAGTATTCCTAATCAAGTGCTCAGTGACTGTATATATTACCCAGTGTTTCCCCTTTCACTGACATTACTGGATGGGCCTTCTCCTCAGCAAACAGAAAGAGGCAATGCAACCACAACAATACATTTGCATAATTAGCTGCACTTTCAAAGGTCAATGTTAAATGCTGTGAAAATCAAATTTGATTGAGCTCTGGGCACAATGGCAAGGCATGAAATGCAAGTGGTGTATGATGTGCAATGTCCAGTGCAGTGCTTCCTCTAGGTCAGTGGTTTCCAACCCTGGTCCTGGAGTACTTTCAATCAGAGATGCTACAACACAGACAGCAGTCAATAAGAGGACTCAGCCTAGGCATATGTGAGAGCACATAGCTGTAAGACATTCAATTAGCAGCAGGCTACAAACTAACACCTTACTACTACTTATATCTGTAAAAATGAAATATAGTAATTAAAATGATGTAACTCTTGGCTTTCTCCTTAATGCAGCAGTTAATGTTTGCATACTTGTTCTGTGTGTTGAGTATGAGAAGCCTCAAGCTCTTCATTAACTTCATATGAACATAACATGCTCCTCCAAAAACATGCCACACATTCAAAAGAATTTACCCCTATCTCATGCAGCCCTCATGCCTTGGACAATCTTCCCCTTGGTTGTAACAAAGAGATTAGCATGCTAGCTAGAGGAAACAGATAACCACCTGCATGTTTCATTAGCACGCCATGGAGAGAGAAGATTAGAGGCCAAATTATAATAGACATGTTTATATGGGGAAAATGTATAAAGTCCTTCACCTTTAAAAAGAATTAGCTTCTTAACAGTTCATAACGATGTAATGAAAAATACAGTAGCCAGGCAAGGATGTAGCAATCAATACAAAGTGACCTAGCCTTAGGTAAAAGACATTTTACCCATAAACCAGAAAAGTGTTCTTAAGACAACCATAAAGTCAGATTGGTAAACTTTTACAAAATTTTACATTAAGACCAGCCACCCACAGAAATACACATGGTAACTTACATACAATAACTCGGAAAACTATGTAATTGTGTGTGCTATAGAAATATTTGTGCAAGCCAGGTAATGCCACAATTTCAACTTTCTTGAAGCAATAATTAAAATCATTTGTATACAGACACAAATAATTTAGTTCACACAAGGCATGTATCACATACCTTTGCTAAAAATCACAGTTTCAAAGTCCATTACTGACATACAGCATAAGAATTCCATCTCACAGAGAGGTCAAGACAAACTGAAGCATTCTCTTTAAGAGCTCTTATTGGAACAGGTCTCTCAACACCACTCTTAGAATGACAATATCCATAAGCAATGTCAGAGATTCTGCTGACAGGCTGGTGACGATGGAACAATAAAAGGACATTATGATGAAAGAATGGAACTCTTGCACTACTGGTATGTTCACTGGTGTATCTTTCTACATGTGTCAAATGCAAAGTTTAGGTAATATTGTATGATGCACTGTGTGCAGTGATGGTGCATTAAATGTATTAAAGCATAAATATGTATGTAAGTATAAATTGCAAGATTCTTCAAATTGTTCTTATGTGTAAACATGTGTTGCCATGGATGTATAAGACTGCAAAAAAAGGTGCTTGGATTTGTGCTCTTTGCTGTTTTTTCCAATTACATTCATGTGTTCAAATGTGCAATCACAACAGCAAAAGAAGACTCCAAAATATTCCTTATTTTGTTTTAAACTCATTAAAGTAAAACTCTTCTCTACAGGTCATTATATCGATACACAATTTCTAACTTCAATGCAAAGAACAACGTCATATAAAAAGTTACAATACACAAAAATTTGAGTTAACCTAAATTTAAAATCATTAAAATAAAGTTAGTCATGCAAATTATTTACATATTTTTTAATGCCCCATTACCATGCAATTGCCTTTAAATGAAAAGTTTAGGATAACTGATGTTGCACTTTTTAATTTTTGCTTGCATTCTTTTGTTTAAGACTTACAGCCCTTACTAATGGGCCTTTATAGAAGAGAACATTATAAAAGAGAATCTCAGAACATTATACAGTCCAAAGCCAAATACAAAGAAACAACTAAGCCATCGGGCATGCCCCTAAATTCTGACAAATTAGGATATTTGGCATGTCCAACATTTTCCCCCAACTCATCTCACTCTATCTCTGTCCTTCCTTTTATCTATCTCCCCATACTTTCTCCCCGTCTGTCTCACATTTTTCCTCAAAAATCAGGCGCAGTGAGCAACTCTGATTTAAAACAAGACTCCTCTTTCAGGGGGCACATAAAGAATGGAGGGCATAGGCCATGAGATCACTGACCCTCACAAAGAAAGCTTTTATTTCATTCTACAACCTGCTGAAGACTGCTTAGGCAAGAGGAATCTACAGGGTGTAACTCAGGTGCCTAAACCATTCACACTATAGACAAGCTGGACAGAAATATCCTTGCAGATTAATAAGTTACTTAAATGCAGCAAGTCCCATTGAGAACACAGTCCAACGGGTTTGTCATCAAGAATGCCGTTTTTAGTGTTATTATAGTTATGTTTGGGTGAACTGGAATAGTTTTTCATCTGTTATTGGTAAAGTGTTACCAGTGTATTGATTTGTATTGTGCTGAATAAAATGTATTGATTGTTTTTGAAATGCAAAGTTATTTAAATAGTGGTAACATCTGACATTAGTTAAAATCTAACACTAGCATACGTCTCTCAGCTGCTTTCATATGAGAGTGGGGAGAATATAACCTGAGCAAAATCATTGCTTAAATTTACACAAAAAGAATTGAAAAAACTTCTGAAAACACTACTCTTTGGTGTCCAAGTATTGGACAAAAAAAACATTCTCTCCTGTGGTGCAATTAAGACTAAAGCACTAAGCAGTTCCATATTTAGACAGCGCTGGCAGGGCTGGGTGTGTGCGTGCGGTGAGCGTGCTGTCTGAGTCACAAGCTTAAATGCCTGGCTCAGATCACCGGCGCAGACATGCTGCCAGCACAAGGAGAAGGGTGGTGTGGAGGGCAATTCATTCACAGAGACAAGTGCAGAATATCTACAGGTCATCGTGACACCCCAGAAAAAAATAGACAACTTTACAGTAACAGCTGTATTCAAGACATGTCTGTTTGTACCAATAAAAACCAAGGCTGGTAAAGTGGTATGCATGCAAGCCAGTAATCGCTTAATTACCAACCCCATGTTTTTCATTTATGTATTCATCTTGTGACATGTTAAATTGATCCATATATAACTTATATATATGGTCCATATATAACATATTCTGTTCTCTAAACACATTCTTCTATTCAGACAGTGATAGAGCTTGTTAACAATGTCACTCAAGCAGCAGGAGCATGAAATGCTCTTCAAAGCATGGACTTTTCTTCATATCTGCCCAGTGACTGCTGTTATCTGATAGCGGTTGAATCCACCGCATGGGACACTGTGAACTGCAAGTGCTCATCTCTTTTAATCCTCCTGCATTGTGTATCTGTTGCTTTTGATGTTGGCAGCAGGTCTTGTTTTTTCTTATTACTCTGCCCACAAACTCTGATTCTTCCACGCATCCAGTGAAGTACAAGTTTAGACTTTCCTTTCAGCTTTCACTAAATTGAGGTTTCAGAAAACTTCAACCCTGGAAAGATATTAAAGTTGAACTTTGTTGATACCAAAGCACCCATGGCTTTGGCACAAATACATGCCATCAAAGACAAGCCTGCATCAGCACATGAAAAAAGTCAACCCCTATGATCCTGTTCAAGCAGCATGTCTGAAAACTTTGGCAGAGACGATCCAGATTGTCTACACCACACACAGAGAGCAATACAGAATAGAAAGCATATTAAGGTGGTATCTGTCTGGCCCTTTGGATCATTCAAACCACTCTCTGCTCTTGCACAGACAATAGCCATAGCCTCGGCAAATGACTGACTTCAGACAACAAGCAAATCAAGCAGCCTGCACATACAAGATTTATGACAGGGGACATAAAGGCCGCCCACGAGGAGTATCAACAGTGATTCTTTAGACCTTCATTGCCGTGAACTTTGCAGGGTCACTTTTCTGAAGGGGGCCTCTCCACCACCAAAAGGCCCAAGCTATAAAAATTCTAATTAAATGGGAGGCTTTGGGTGGGTTGGTTATTATAGCAAGGCTGCTATTTCTTCATGGCTGCTGCACGTCATTGATTTACACCCCAGGGTGCTGATGCTTAAGAACTAATCTTGCATGGTCCACAGCTTTATGGATCTGATTTTCTTTCATTAAATAAAGAATTTCAATGAGTTAACCCATAAAGGCTTTAATCTTCTCACTAACACTGACCCCAAAGCTTACACTAATCAGTAAAGTGCAGTTTGTTCAAATGCTACCTCTAACTGACCAGGCAAAACTGAGAAAGTTTCCGATAAAAACACAGCTATACAATGTCTTAAAATGCTTCATCTGACATTAGTCAACTCACTCTGCATAACTAACCATGACAATGGAATAAGCAAAGACTCTAAGATTGCCACATTGCCGCATGCCTTAGAGCCTCATTGTGAATATATTCACATATGATAACATGTTATCATATGTTTATATATTAATATATATATAAGAACATGTGATATTAACAGCTACAATAAAACAGTCAGTTTTCCACTTGCTAGAGAATCCATAGAAATGTTGTTACCTGTAGACGCACACGGTCCAGTCTGGTTTGTGGCTGACCTCTTCTTCCTCTCATGTTTGTAGAATAAATGAGGCTTACTGTGTTCCTCCTCATCCTCCTCACCATCATCTCTCATTAGAGGTTCTAAGAAATATTCTCCATTGTGTGTTGTAAATGTACCAATCTGCGAGGTCAAAGAAAACAGGGCAAGATTACAGATAAGATGCCACTGTGTGTATAATTAAAAGAGTCTCAACTTCAACAATATATACATATGTAATATAAATAATTTTTAATTTTAGCAGCATTGTGTGTAACAGCCAGTATGCAAGACAACAGAGGATATGTCCATCCAACATACAAAGATATGTTCAATGAAAACTTTTATTTAAGCATATTCGCTTGTACGTCGAACAAAAGATGAGTTACCAGCAGCGCAAAAAGGATCATACAGTATATACATGATTATATACATGATTGTGTATAGATCAAGTACTTGGCTTACATCATATATGCATTGTTATTACAAGCACAATATTCCAGTGTTGTAAGGTTATTCGGTTGTAGTTGAGGAGTTAACTGGAATATCGCTGAAAACATGTCTATTTAAAAGAAATGAATTTGTGTAGATGTCATTCAAAACAAATTATAAAATTTTAACATTGCTACAACGTAATCTATAGACAATCAGAATTTGCTCACTTAGTGGAGTAGCAAGTAAAAAACAAAAACACTTGATGGTCAGGCACACCATCATGGCACATTTACCTCAAATACTGCCCATGCATGTCAAAGAGCATTCCATGACTGGGTGGATATCAGCTCATTGGAATGAATTATTTTTTTGGACTACATCAACACATATGATTTCATTTCATGAAAATCACTAATAATATATCAATGAAATAATAAAATAATATAAATTAAAAAATAGAAGAATCTTTGATTTGCACAAAAAATATCAACATGAGAGACGTGAGTTTTTGTGTGTGTGTTTGTGAATGGATCCATGTTTCTGGTGCAAGAGCAAGGACTAAAACAATGGTTATTAAAATGAGATTTCCCCTGAACATTTCACAAAACATAATTTCACACCAAATGTCTGCTCTATAAAAACAACATCTGTTTCTAGACTCTCATGTAGGTTCTACTTCTGAAACAATTCAACAATTTCAAGCTTCAGTTTCAAAGATCATCACAGGACTACAATGTCTTCGTCAGTTTTAAATTGCACCTCCGAGCTGGTATTCTCCCCTGCACGGAGAAGCACTGGAACAAATGTAATCTTCCACTTCTTGCACATTTTGATCTTTACAATCCACTTTTTTCTTTGTCACAAAAACATTTGTAAAAATATCTATATAGCTTATTTATGAGCTTATTTATGTTTGCCTACAAGCGATATGGAACAAAGAATATATGATGTAACATGACTATCAATTCAATTTACATCTGCAAATGTTCACTGCTGCTTCTAGTTCTGAGTGGTTTGCTTGATAGATCTTTGTTGTCTACAATGGAAAAGAGAAATCAAGGCAAGCTTTAACATGAGCTCACTCAGTCCTACCACAATGATGTTTACATGGTAATTTCATATGCTCACTTTAACAGGATATTGCTGGTTTGAACACTATCACTCTGAGGATTTTCCACTCATAGTAACAGGAGGAATTCTGACAGGGGAGCACATTGTGACGTAGCCTTGGGGATGGAAAGATGACATAACCCAGCCCGTGCACATGCTGTAAAAACACGTCAACTCTCACAGACAGCACAGTGACTAACACACACACAGAGTCAAGTTAAATCCAATTCTATTCTGGTAAGTGGAAAAATCTCATCTATAAAAAATGCTTAATTAGATACCATCATGTTTCTCTACCATATTGGCTCAAATGAACTCATTAACCCAGAAAACACCCCAGTAGCGACTATATAGCTGAACACTCTGGTTCCGGAAGTAAAATCCCATTCAACATTGCTATAAGGAATTATACTGTTTAACAACAAAACATTTGGGGTGCTCCAATCGGGAGGCCCCTGCTGAAGTAGGCAGAATTTGCACACTCCTGAGACAAAGACTGTCCCATTCATAAAGCAGCATAAGAAAGCATGGTAAACATTGATTTCTTGATCTCTGTCTTTACTTTTTTTAATTTTAATTGTTAACAACTTTAATTGTTGTATGTGTGTATTTAACATATTTGTGTTTGCAGAATTTTTTCCTGTGGTATATTTTTGGCAGTTTGCTTGTCTAACGCAACCTGACAGGTTGTTTGTACCTTGCTAGGTAAAGCTAAGCTTAGTAGGGTGAGTTAGCAGACTAGCTGTGTAAACACACTGGCTCTTCAAAACTAGTAAAAGTCCAGTTTAAAATATTGGCCATTCACTGTTTCATAGTGCTTTTTATATGTAAATAATTTATGTTTGATACTATATAGAGATTTTTTTCGTCCTCAGCGACTAAGTTAACGTTACTGTAGCAGAGAAGCACTGGCTGAGGAGTTGAGGAAGAAAAGCTGTTATGGGAAGAAAACTATGCTGAACGACTGAAAGCAGCTTACTTGTCCAGCCTATACTGGGGAAAACACTACAGAAACAGCACTGTAGACTGAAGTTCTCACTGAACAACAAACAAAACTTTTACTTACTGGACAATGTAGAAGTTCAGAAGTAAAATATTTTTTAAATAAATACCACAAATTCTTATTTTTATTCTACTCTGCTTGTCTTGTATTGCTGTGCTTATCACAGTCACATCAGCGTTAGGTAAATGGTGACGGCAAAATGTCAGACAAGGAATTCATAAATCAGACGAGAATGCATAAAATAAAATGCATATTAGTCAGCGTAACAGATGGTGTGATCCTTTCTTCTAAGTGCATTTTGTCTGAAATTATATCCTTTCTGTGTCTAAAATAAAGCAGGTTCATTAGAGTAGATGAGAATAGTGAATAAATTGAAATAATTCAGAAACTAGTACTCACAATTATCTGTATTTAACCGGGGACACCAAGTCGAGTATATCACGACAGATACGACCCCTTAAAGCAACCTGTTCTTCTTACATAAATTTCCACAACAGTGTCAATGCAAGGAAAATAGCTGCTGCAGATTCGGGAGCCGTCCTTTTATACCTTGGTAATCCACCTTTACAGTCGGAGGTAAGTGTAAGCTAACGAGCAACTGTGACTAAACAAGTGAAACATGAACAGCACAGTGAAACTTATGAGACATATGATGGCTCTAAAGCCCTGTCCCAAAAGTGATACCTACTAAGGTACACAGACCAACCTATAGTGACAGGCTCCTGCACAACATAAAAAACATGTAGATGAGACGAACATCCTGATACATTTGCATTACTGATAATGACAATGAAATATATATACGATATCACAAGCACCTAAATACAAAAATTTATGATGCAAAAGCTGGAAATTAAATAAATAAATTGGTTGTTAAAATTAAAAAAGGAACTCTCTCACTCTCCTCTACCTTTTGTCCCACAGCAGGCTCCCCAACATAAAAATACACATATAAATGTAATGTCAAAGCTCCTTTAGCCCTCAAGTTCCACTTTCAGTAATTACATTAGTATGCTGGTACCTCTTTAACAATCAATCAAAAACTAAAGACAGAAATCAAGAAATCAATGTTTACCATGTTTTCTTATACTGCCTTCTGAATGGGACAGTCTTGGTCTCAGGGGCGTGCAAATTATTGGCCATGCAGGACATTAATAAAATAAAAGCCTGAAATACTTTATAACCTAGCTTATAGTATCTAACGTGATGGATTTTTCCCATCGCTTCTAATCGATTCTGTCTATCCATCAATTCTACTTTGAAGATAGTCAGCAAAACGTCCTGACGCCATGAGGGAGGCAAGATACTTTGCTTGGGTTTCATGATTTCCAAAGGGGACGTAACATTAGCAAGGTTAGCAAAATTACTCTGATGTTTGTATAAGTTCTTGCCTCGTATTTTAAATTCGCCTCTTTGTGGCTGTGATTCAGTAGAAAAATGTCAGACATTCATCAAGAAGGAGTGCCAATCCCATGGTTTTGTGAATTCGAAGCTAACCCTATCCCAGCACAGATAGCAAGATGCTCGCTGGTTTACATACTATTTAACACCGGCCATAGGCTTACGCTAACAGTAGCCTGCGAAACTTAGTGTTAACGTCAGTTAAATTCAAATCAAGTGAAACAGATAGCTAGTTAACCTAAGCTAGCTAGCGTTAGCTATTTAACTGGCTCTCACTACGTGACTTTTTTCGGGAGCACCACTCAGTCTCGAACGTCGAGCACATTTTAACCTGCATCATTATGGGATAATGCTAACGTTAGTTGGCTAAAATAACTAAGACTTGCTATCCTGACTGACTAAACTCACAGTTTACATGGTCACAAGTTACTAACGATAACTTAGGTCACATTAAATTAACATTAAACTTGCCAAAATGGCGTAATTACGACATAAGAATGAGTCTGTTATAATAATAATAATAATAATAATACGCCTCAAGATATTCGTTCTAAGAGTAACAACTAAAAGGAGTAAGTTAAACTATAATCTTCAAACGACCGTTGCACCTGATTCCACTGAGTTTCCATTAAATTTTGAATTTTAAAATGAGGTCATGAGCGCGAGCTGCAGCAGAGCGCAATGGGTATTAACAAGTACACATCGCCATGACCTCACATTAACCCGCATTAAAATGAAGCTATACAAATCCTACTGAGGAGGTACATCTAACATCTAAGCTGCAGTTTAGCGTGAGGGGCTAACCTACTGTCATCAAGGTGTCAGTTTAATCTTAAGGATGGACCAACACATTAATTCTTTGGCATCTTCCTAATGCCATTTGATGCCATTTTAGCCAGGTCTGTGCTACTGCTATGTAACTGTTAACAAACTATGCCTTGTTTAAGTGCCTAATTTTGTCTTTACCACTCCTTAAAGTGAGGACCCCAACGTCGCCATTGTAAATTTTGCCTGATTTTTTTTTTTTATGTCGACATACACACAAGAAAGGGTGTTGTCTACGGACAGATGTCTTCTGTTAAACTAACCTGACAGTACTGCCTTATGATATGGAGATGCTACACTCATCGATGGCTACACCAGGTTCAGCAAGTTCAGAGAGGGCATCAGATGGTGTAAAAACAGTGAGTGAATGGTGAGGAAGAGGCTCTGGTTCCAGCTTATCCCCTGGCTGAATGGCTGTATGCATCTGTACACAAGTCCATCAGAAATCATCTTGTACTCTGGGGTTATTAAGTCAAGGTGCAGACAAGGACTGTCAGCTGGGGCTTGAATGAGGCACAGAGTCTGCTGCTATCACCAGTTTTCATTACCAGAGAGGATAGGACGATTTCTGAGCTGATGTACAGGCCCAGTGTGCCTGAGGAGCTCAATGTGTGTAGATATGTAAGAGTTGAGCAGCTGTGCTGCTGCACTGACTCGTGCCATTACTGATCCTGAACAAGACAAAAAAACTCTCAAAAGGACTAAATAAACTAGGTGTAAAATACCCAAAATTGAGCTAAATCTAGAAAAAATCTTTATAATTGATTAGGTGCAAATCCAAAGTTGTGTGAGTCCAGCAAAGTGTTCAGTTTCACTGCTCAGGTATCAGTAACAGTGTTCACAAGTGCAAAGCCAGCTGCTGTTCAGGAATGAGTGCTGAAATGACATGTTTGAATGCAGCCTCTCCAAAGTACTTTGTACTATCACTGCTTTGCACACACAATCTAAGCTAACACAGTAAAGGTGAATGCTACATAAACTGCAGACCTAGGGGAACCTCAGTTGCTAATTCAGGCTGTTTGATACGTGATGATGTGTAAATCTCATATTTCAAATAGTGCCAACAGTGCTGCTCTTTGCACTGTACATAAGTTCCTGCAGTGTACATATAATATCTGAGACAGTGACCCAAACTGCAAATTATGCAACTTGAAAGTTTAATTTTTAAATCTCTAGAAATGCAACTTTTATCAATATTTTATCAATATCATCAACAATGTTGTCTTAACAAGTTTAAGGGGAACTTTAACCTAATAAGACAGAGCCCTTTTTACTATGTGATCATCTGTCTTTATAATTGTTATTCTAAATCTTTCTATTATAATCTCTAAAAAGGCAATAAAGACATTGGGGGAAAAAGGATTGTCAAGAAAGAAGTTAGTTCCCAAAAATAAAGCAATGAAGTTAAAAATGTTAATGCACATATTTTCTTTAGGACCCCACACAATCCAACACGATACTCAAACAGAACAGAAGTGCTTCAATGAGAGACTGTTTATAATGGTCATGTCAGTGTCCTCTAAGAAAACAGAATGATGCATGGTCAGTTAATTTCCTCATGAGCTCATCAAAGCTAAATGCATGCTGTCACTAGGGCCCTAATGCAGTTCTGAGAAATTACAAATTTAGAACTTTGCATCCCCAGCAATGGGAGTTAATGCCGCCTCCCATTTACCTGCATGAGTGATCTCCTTGCTAAGATAGTTAACAAATGGACACATACCAATAGGTCATGAGGTGAATCATCAAAGAGCTGATACAAATAATGGCTAGTGGCCAGTTAATTGAAAGCAAGTGACCAGCTTCAGAAATGTTTTAAATGCAGATAATTTGGTGGATAAAAATAGAGGAGGATAAAATAAGAAGGAAAAAAACACAACTGTAGGCTACAGTTGAGCTATAAATGCTATAAACGTTTTTCAGTCCTAGTCCAAGAGCCTCCGTTCCCTGCTAATTTTAGGGCTTTCACTATTCTAGCATACCCATGTTGATGCAAAACTGGGACATTGTGCGACCTGGAGATAAGACAATGCATCATGGAGAATCAGTTTTCTGTTTATTGTTGCATCTCATACAGTTACATTGTCTATACTCCAAATGCTCTAGCTGCATTAGTAAGCTTTGCAACAATATGGATTCAGTCACCATTTTCCTTTATTTAAATTTTAAAATATCATTAGAATACTGAATCACAAACAAAAGAGTGGTTAAAAAAGCCCAAACCTTGTATGCATACATTTATAGGATGTCTCGGTCTATAGGACCACTAAATACAGTGGTATCTAACTTGTGTTTTACCCATACAAACTCAAAATAAATCCAGCGATCAACCCCTAAACCTTATATGCGTCCTTAGGGTTGAGTTCTTCACACTCATAACTACAGAACCATTAGTTTCATAGTAGTGACCAAATAATAATTCCTAAAATAAATAACTGCATAGTATGCATGAGGTCCAAACGGACAAGCAAGAATCATGCCCTTTCCCTGCTGCAAGATGTGTGTCCAAGAAAGGAGCATATGCATTTTCAGTAGGCCACATGCTACTTCAGTTATGCAGGATATCATTGTTCCAGGAAGGCTCACATTATCACCAACTGGCACCCTTGAAATGACTAACTTGATTCCCTCTACTCATGCTTGGGTGTCTACTTGATCATACACCTATATCCTTTTATCCTCATGAAAAGGACCACAGAACTCAGCCAAGACAAATGATCACTGAAACCAACTTGAAGAGTTCAGTGTGACTCAATGCAACTGATGTACACACCATCTGCATGAAACCCAAACAGTAAAATCCCTTGTGGTGGATGTAATCTTAGAGCATTCTTTCAAGTCCAGCTGGTCTTACGTGACTACTGCCGGTCTAAATTCTACTAGATGTTCACTGCACTCTATAGACGTTTGATAGATGTTCATTCTACTCTGTAGATCCAGGCAGGGAATCAAGGGCCCGGCCAGCAGTGCTTGCTTATTTCCCTGCCTTAACACCCAACAAACTTGGCATGTAACTGATGAGTTGATTCAGGTGTGTTTGAGTAGGACAATCACCAGTGTTCACAACCCCTGGTGCAGTTGTTCAGTATACGGTCAAGCAGCACAGCATCTCCATCTCATTGTACAGGGTTAATACTCATTCCACACTGTATGTTCTTCATACTGTGTGGTATTTGCTGTGAGAACCCTGCCGCTCTACTGTTGAGACAGGACAAGAGGTCGTGTATCCTGGTGATCTCCCACCCCCAAAACACACACACAGAGTTCTCCGGTGTGTGAGCTGTAGTCGCTTTACTCACCAGTCCCGTGCACAGGCTAAAGACCGCCCGGTGCCCGCGCTTGCCGTTCACGTGGCCCGTGAAGAAGCAGTGGTGCAGCTCCTGCTCCTGCCCGTCAGCTGCCTCGCGCCTCCCGCGCGCCCCCAAGTGCGTCACGGTGTACGAGGGCGCGATGAAGGCTGCGTCCGCGCTTAGGTTCAACAGGAAGCGCTGACCGAACGCCTCGAGGCGGTAGTGGGCGCGTGAGGAGGGCGCCGCCAGGGCCACGTCCGCGCTCCGCCGCCTCCTGAAGTGCAGCTGCCGCGGGAAAGACTCGCCGAAGTCATTGACCCGCACAGGGGTCACGATCTCATAGACCGAGAGCTGCTGGATGAAGCTCTCTGTGGGAAACACACAGACAGACACCAGACACAGAGCAGCCTTTAAACACGCCGCGGATGAAGTGATCTGTGAACTGCAGTGTCCAATTAACACCACAAAAGATGGTTCTTCAAGGGTTCTTTAGTAAAGGGAATGGTTCTATGTAGAACCACGACTACCCAAAGAACCATCTGCATGCTTAAAGGGGCTCTTTGCGTCATGGAATGGTTTCAGATTGATGGAAATGGGTTTTAGTCTTTTTGGTTCTATATGGAACCTTTCTGAAAGGGTTCTATGTAGCACCAAAGTGGGTTCTTCTATTCTTCTAACTTGTAACAATGGCAGAACCCTTGTTGGTTCTTATATAGAACCATATGACACATTCTCCGTCAATCTGAAGAGCCATTTCAATACAGTGGACCATTTAAGCATGCAAATAATTCTTTGAGTCTTCATGGTTCTATATATAACCGTTCCTTCTACTGAGGAACCACTGAAGAACCGTCTATTTTAAGAGGGTAGATATGAAATATGTTACAGCTGGAAAGAATGACTAGTTTTACTCGTGTGAACCACTTGACACATTTACTCCTGTGTACATGTACGAGCTCACCTGTAGACTCAGTGTTTTGAATGAGTCAGTTAGTTACTGCATGTAGGCACAGATGAGCTTCACTCATAACTGAGTTCACAGTCGTTTGCTGACAGACGTCTAATCGTGTTTTTGTGTAGGATGTGTGTTTCACAGTGCATGCTCTCTCCTGTGGGATACTTTTACTCCTCTCCAACCGTAACCAACACGTTGTTGGGATCGGGACCCCCTCCAAGCCCAAACCCAAACTAACAGCACAGCAGCACCGCTTCAGCCAATCTGAGCTTCACACTCCCCCTACCTTGCTTTGGGTGCAGTCTGTAGGGCAGGGAGCTTCGGCCGAGCGCCGGGAGGTGACACACGAAGCCCAGCAGCCACACGGCGAAGCGCATGATGTCCTCGCGGCTCCGGTTGTGCCCCCCTCCACCTCCTCCTCCACCTCCACCACCTCCTCCTCCTTCTCCTCCCGGCCGCTCAGGAGCACCGGCAGCAGCTCGCGGAGTCTTTCTGCACGGCTGAAGTCGCCAAGCGCGCCCGCCTCATCGCATTCACTCCCGCGCACACATACACACATCCAGCGGAGCCCTAGTAGTCTGTTGCTTACTGCCGACACATTGCTGGTCGGTGCCTATGCGAGTTACGTCTAGGCAGAGGGGTCGGCGTTGCCAGCTCGACTTTTTTTCCCTTCGATATCCATAGGAACCCCCCCACCCCTTCCCCCCAGCCCCCCTTCCCCTTAAACTCTGAGCGCTCACTCACCGACTCGAGCTGCAGGAACGCCCCTGAGCAGCGGGGCCAATAGCGAGATAGGAGCACAGCTACTGCTGCTCAGTGCGCCAGCACTCATATCGGCGCTGCTTGAGCCCTGGACTCAGAACACACCTCCACCAGAGTCCCACAGCAGCGCGGAGAGGCTGACCTCGGCCTGCTGGGCTTTATTCTGTGCTCTGTTCACACGATCGTCGGCAGGCTAACAGACAGGAATCCAGGCTAACGCCTTTTTGAGTCATTTTACTTTATGTTTGTAATTCAGTTCACTTTTCAACAAAATCCGTCCACCTGTGCTCATAGTGGTCACGCTTTCGAGCAGGCTCGACTGAGGTTGCAAAGATCGATGTGGCGCAAACGTGACTTCTTCTGGACGTGCTTTATCGATGTGGTAGATGCATTCAGTGTATGTTGTTCAAAACTGAGAAGTACTTGCAACCCCTAAACGTCTCAAACTCAAAAAGGTCCCTGAACATGTTGTTATACTGTCGAGAGAGTGTCTAGAGAGAAACATGCAATGTCAGGGAAATGTCATTGTTTAGCAGCTTTACCCACAATCAGCAAGCTTCTGCTTCTGTCTTAGGTATTCTTACCTAACTAGAGCCACAGTATTGTTTTGTTGTGACGCCTCAGTTCAATTCTAAGCAATTCAGGAAAATCTGGAGTATTGAAACATTTTATAAATGACTTTTTTTTTCTAAAAGCCTGCAGTAAAAGAACAAAAAGCACCAAAAGCTGTGAGGAACGCTCTTTAGTGACTTTAACTACTAGCAGAATACTCCATGTGAACATTTCAGCTCCATAAAAGAGCACAGTAAATAATACAAAGGTAAGGGATGAGGGATGGTAAAAGGGTGGTGAAAGAAAATAAAACTTCAAACAATCCAAAGCTCACTTATCAGTGAAACAGGGTGGAAGTAGAGATATGGTTACTACATGCGATAGCCACTGGCTAACTCTTCTTAACAGACAATGCAGTTGAGATGAAAGGAATATAAATACCTTAAAGAATTACGTGTAGTAATGCTTACAGACTCAGTAGGCCACTAGGTCACTTCACTATACAGAAAAAAAGATCCAGACTATTTCATCACTGGTAAAACTATAAATTGTGACAAAGTGTCTATGAGATCTGTGAGGAAGCTGTGAGTTGTGAGAAGTTTTGCACAGGGCTGCCAGGGGTTGTGTACAGGTTTACAATACACACACATGTATCTTTCTAATTCTTTATTGCAATACTTGTTGTAAAGCAGCTATTTGCTACAGGTTGGGTTCCCTCGGGCCACTGTTAGATGAGTTATCCAGCATGTTAAACTCATTCAGTACCCCCCTTTGACTTCATAAATGAGTAAGATGCCTACAGAGGCTGTAAATACAATTTCATCCAAGCGTGTGGAGTGTTTCATTAAGAGAATGGTTAGAGATGCTCTTGGGGATTTTTATCCCTGCCAGATGTTCCTCTTAATGAGGAGAACAGTGTTGTGGTTTCCTTCTACAGGTTGGTGTACATGTCTGGAAATGTTTATGACAACTTCTGAAAGAATCATAGAAAATACATCCATGGGTCTGGAGACCAGCATAACACAGACCTTCCCACAGCATTTGCAGGGAACTTTCTGGTGCTTAATGGCTACAAAAAAACACAGTTAGCTTTATTGCAGTCTGTTGCTTTGTGACATTGGAGGACTATTTAAATGCCATTTTCACTACAAAGCAAGGTGCCATAAGCTTAGTTTACCAGATTCTACATGTCATTGTCCAGTGCTGTTCAGACTCTATGACTTCCACATGTGGAGCTGCTTGTTGTCATATGATGGAACACTCCTCTCCTCTCTTGACCTTTGACTTTGAGCTGAACCTCAGCAAGACTCTGGAAAACAAGGAAAAGTGAAGTGGTCAGTGTTCTAATGAGACACTTAAGAATTTTGTAGTGTTGCTTTTAGGTGTTAGAGCGAAGTTACTTGCTTAATTCAAATATATTATTCAGGTTTTCCGATGACAATACTGGAGATGGAAATGAAGCCCAAGTGAAAATGTTAATTCTGCAGTTCATTATGAACCGAATATGACTGTAGTAAAGTTTTTTACAGCTGGCTTTAACAGTGTACTACACTTAAATCGCCCGATAATCAGGAGTAGTCCAAAGCTTTTTAATTCACCACTCTGGCCCCTGAACCAATGAAACCTGTTGCCAAAATTAAGAATTTGTGGCCTGAATAATAGAAAAATTGTATTTACAATGGACAAGCATGATTTAGTTTAAAAAATAGTCAGGTATTGCTTTGAAAAAGGAAATATTTATTTAAGTCTTTGCATTAATAAAAACAAGACCATGAACATTTTACATTATTTAATACTTTGATTCATAGAGTGATATTAGTAAACTTTAGTCAATAGAACAGCATCTGTGCCTTATCAGAACAGCTCAGCAAGGGGACCACCACCATCATTACACAGCCACATTAGCTGTTGCAGTGGTTACAGTTAACAAATTGTGACAAAATCTGATTACTCTGATTAGTTACATGTCCGATGAACAGGTTTGATAAAAGAGAAAAAGGATCTCCAAGGCAAATGGTCGCTCAAGCCACAGATTTGTGAAACATCGTGGCCAGAGGCACTGAACAATACCTCTGCCCTTGATGAAATATTAGTAGATAAAGATGATTGAACATTGCTATATTTTCAGATTTACAAGCTTCAGTTTTTTTTCTAGTTTCTTGGCCTTCTTCTATCTTTCCCTCCCACTGATAATGGAGAAGGTAGCCATGATACCCCGCATAGCCCTGATCTAAATCTGAATATACTCTGACTCCGAGTAGAGCACACTTCTAGCATTTAATTTCTTCACTTTTGCCTTCGTGACTCTACAGGTCTTTTAAAGTGCATTCTATGTATATATTATAATTTGTACACCAACATATTCTACTTATTCATGCAATCATCTGGCCAGTCATGTGGCAGTAACGCAGTGTGTAAAATCAGGCAGATACAGGGGTGAACGGGTAATGTTCACATCAACCATCAGAAAGGGAAAGGAACATGATCTCGGTGACTTTTTCCATGGCACGATTGTTGGTACCAGGCGCATTGATTCGAGTATTTCTATATGTGCTGCTCAGCTGAGGTTTTCATGCATAACATTCTCTACATTTTATACAGAATGGTACAACAAAGAAAAAGCATCCAGTGAGTGGCAGTTCTGTGACAAATGTAGCCGAGTCAGAAGAATCTAGATTTTTGCTGAAGCACACAGATGGTATGGTGAGAATTTGGAGCCAGCAGCATGAATTCATGAACCCTGCTTTGTGTCAACAGTTTAGGCTGGTGGAGGTGGTGTAATGGTGTGGGAAATGTCTTCTTTGGGCCTGTTAATACTAGTCAATCATCACTTGAATGCCATGGACAATTTGAGCATTGTTGCTGACCATGGGCATCCCTTTCTGGCCACAATTTAACATCTTGTAATGTCTTACTTCCTGCATGATAATGCTTCATGTCATGAAGTAGAAGTCATCTCAGCTGGTTTCATGATCATGACAATGAGTTCAGTGTTCTTCAGTGGCCTTCCCCGCCACCTGATCTAAGTCCAGTAGAACACCTTTGGGATGTGTTAGAACAGGAGATTTGCAGCATGAAAGTTAACCTGAAAATTCTGTAGGAATTGCATGATGCCATCATAAACTTGGACCAGAATCTCAGAAAAATATTCCAACATCTTGTGGAATACATTACCCAAAGAATTGAAGCTGTTTAGAGAGCAAAGGGAGGCCCTACAGTAGTATTATTATAATGTTCCTAATAAAGTGCTTAGTGGGTGTAGATATATATGTAATAAGATTTTATTCAAAGTGATTTTGGACCATTGCAATTTGTCCATTCATTATGAAATTTTGACAATATAAAGGAGATATACAGTTTTGTTCATCTTAAAAATGTCAAACCTGTTGTTTATGGTTCTTCAAACAGCTTGTTTTTAAAATATAAGAATAAAAGAGTTCTTAAATAGGAAACATTAGTAAACTTTTTTGGAGCTATATTGTACTGCAGGAAAATCTTTTGTGTAGCATTCATTATTGGCTCCACATAATAGTTTAACATATCAAGGCATACGGTTTAAACTCAAATTACAACAAAAATCTGTGCATTTATTTGGTGAATTACACACATTAGTCACACATTGAGAATTAATTCTAAAAGAATTTAGTAGTTTTAACTCTAGCAGTAATTTCAAATTAGAAGTAATTTGTCTTGCAGAATCAGCTCTCCCTCTTTCCCTGTAAGTGTGTATCGTGTGTTTTTGGAAAGCGTATGGTTTGATTTTAAGTGATAATAACTTGTGTTGCCTAGCGACTTGTCTGAAGCACAGCTTGGCTTAATTCAGTATTACAGAAGAGACTCACACTGTCTCTCATGTCTCTCATGTCATCTCTCCAAATCATGACACACTGTTAGAGCACTTCAAAACACCAATCCCTCTCGTGTGAGTACTCCCTAGACAAAGCCATATCTGACCACTGAGGAAATAGTGACTCGCACGAGAAGGGATACAGTGCTGTAATTTGACTTAGAATGCCTTCTCTTCCACTTACAAATATGAATGCGGTATTGATTAAAATTTTCACACTTTCACCGCCTCTTTTAATAAACTATGAGTGAGAAATAATTCATGTAAAATACAACAGGGTTTGTTATTGCTGCCAATAACTGTGATTTTTAACTTTTAACTATTTTAACACCAACATGTCATAACATTTCAAGCCCCTGGAATTAAGAAAATAAACAGTTACTAACTGACAAAGTGGACAATAAAGAAGAATGAAGATACTCATACGGGGACTGTCAGGTTATCACCCACCTGAAGACAAAAATAATTGAATTAGTGTTCCATTTCTCCTAACTGGAGCAGTGTGTATTACCCATAGTGCATGAGCAGCAGTGGTAGCCATATGCCCATGCCCACATCAGAGAGCCTCCATAAGGACTGAAAAGCATGATAGGAGGACTGCAGTGCAAGCCTTTCAACTGACAGTGCTGGGATTTACTGCCCACCACACTGACCCTCTCTCTATCCCACAGCTTGAGCTGCCCATCCCTCAGTGTTCAAACGATTCTTCTGTCTTCCCAGCAGGGGTCACTGGGTTTGGACCTGCAGCAGTTAAGAGTGATCTACAAGTCAAGATATATAGATCACAATGCAATGGACCCTCCCTTTAAATGTTGCAAATACAGCTAACTGGACAGTATGGCCAAACATGAGTGAGTAAGGGTACCAGTTTGAAACAGATTTAGGTAGTGTTTTGTTGT
This sequence comes from Pygocentrus nattereri, assembly GCF_015220715.1. NCBI lineage: Eukaryota > Metazoa > Chordata > Actinopteri > Characiformes > Serrasalmidae > Pygocentrus > Pygocentrus nattereri. The sequence goes on along the minus strand of NC_051221.1, from coordinate 29,568,443 downwards.
GATACATTTACCCTACTAACCACTGAAACATTTAGAATTTTGTATTTTTAAGCTGTTGCAAAAATACCTATGAGTATGATCGATGACTACTATAAAGATATGTCATATAATTGAATGAGAACATTATTATGTTACATTGATGATGTTAATGAAGTATAACATAAACAAAAGATAACTGGAAACTCTGTAGACATTTCCCTAGAGCTTCTCCTGATCATGTGACCATTTGAGGAAAAGGCTAGCCTGTGTGAGAGCAAAAAACAATATTGTCTCACTGAAAATATTCCAGATATAAAAGTTCTATCCCCTTGTCTCAGTTGGTCTTCTTCAAGCAGCAGAAAAAAAAGTATAAGTATACCTGAAAAAGGCTATGGGCCTAGGATAAATACTAGGATTAATAAATGACTGCAGAAGTTGATTAATTAACAACCATTCCTCAAGTTCAAGTGATTATAGTAGGTTGAAGTAGAAACGCTGATGGCCTAGATCAAGTACAACAACTGCAAACGCTGAGTGCACACTAAAAGGCAGTCTCATTAAATTATCCCAGCACTGAGAAAGCATCAAAATCAATCACTCACTGTACACTTCCACAATCAGGTCTCAGATTGGATTGCTTTCTCTAATTCATTACATTCCCTTAATGGAATTAGTTTTAGACTTGAAACATGGTAGGGCTGTTTATTAATCATGTTGGTCCCTTGAGAGGAGAAAACACAGAGAGAGTTAGTGGAAAACTATAAGCTAGAGACACAAGAGTTTAAAGGAATAGCAAATGGCAAAACTTGCTAAAGTGCATAATAGTGAATAGAAACTAGCAGCCACCAGTTAGTATGATGTCATTTATTTCTATCAACCAGTGCGGTCACTACTTGGGGTGTGGGGGCAGTTGGCACCAGGAGGACAGCATCCTAAAATCTTTTTGGACCCCTGATAAAAATACTGACACAATTGCACACCCATGACTTACCAAAGGATTCTTATTTTTTTGGCAAGATGGTGAAGTTGTTTGCGTTGAGAACATTAACTTAACAAGAAAGAACATTAACAAGAAAATTACATTGTCATTTGTTTATTAACTGAAAGGGATTTTCATATGCAAAGGAATTCATATTTTAGCTTTGTTGACAGACCATTTACTTTAAGGCCTAATTCTTCCCCCATCTCCTCCTATGCTCCCTTCTCTCTCCTATCCTCCCCAGTTCCCACTTCATTTCTCAGATGCTCTATCTCAAGAGACCATGCATTCAGGCCACCTGAGACCTATGTGTTCTTTCCTGCCAGATTAAGACCCTCTCAGCTTCCAGCCCAGCTCTACACTATCCCTCTTTTAAAGCTGCAAATTCCAAGGCTGCAGTATGCTGTCAGGTTTCTTCCTGCTCTTTGAGTGGAGCATTGTCAGGCTTAAGACCTGGTGACAGCTTTAGTGACACTGTCAAAACACTCCTTTCGAAATTTCACACTCCACTTCTGTAGCCTCACTCAGTGTATGTGTGCATCCCTGGAAACACAGCGTAAAATTTGCAAGAAAAGGTTTGTATGAAAGTTACATTAAAAATCCAGTTACGTTAGTCATGTTAAAAATCCAGCGAAGTTTGAATTAAAAAACGTACAAATATAATGAAAAACAGCTTAAAAGCTTATCTGAGAACTGTCTGGGTGTAGTCCTTATATTCTGATAAGCACACATGATTGACAGCCTCCAGTGTAGCGCTCCCAGCCTGCAATGCCACTGAAGCAGAGCTTAACTGAAATAAAATGAGTGAAACAGACTCAGTATATATAGGTGGTGGTGTAGAGTATACCAGCAGTGTCCGTGACTAAAACCTTTTTATGACTTTTATATGGCAACACCTTAAATTAGGCCCTTATCCACTTGCTAGATGTTCATCCATGGAATACTGACAGACAGGTAAAACGATTAAACAAACAATTGATGGACAGGCGGACGAAAAAATGAATGGACAGGCAGCAGACAGACAAATAAGCCATTTTGATAACTCAGTTATGCTTGCCAGGATAGCTTTTGTTTGGTCATTAGCTTTCTTGTGGCTTCTAGACTACCAATCATTCAAAAAAGTAGTTGACTAGTCAACAATTCCACATAAAAAATGAACATGTTCTGAACATCAGTGAAAAGTATTTTATTAGTAATTTGCTAATAGATGCTGGTTCTAGCAGTAGATGCTTTTAAGATGTGAGATGTTCACTGTAGAAGAGTTTTTGTTGTATTTCATTTCATTTCAGCCTCAAGCACTCTGTCTACATACGTACACAGACTGTCTGATATGAACTGCATGCTGAAATCACTGCAGCCTCACAGAGAATTTAAACTGGCTCTGGTCTATGCACCACTGTTTATCAAGCTAAATATTAGGAGCAAGCAGTAGCATCTACTCACCAATGAGGCCATTAAAGCTTTAGGCGTAGAGGCTGAAATATTCACAATATACCATTTTAAAACTTTACTCCTGAATTGTGTTTGGAACTGTAGTTAGCAAGTAAACGAGATATCGTCATGCCAACTGGTATTGGTATTTGTTTTCGTTGCTCACAGTCACTAAACAATCTGTGGTTGAATGTTTAGCAAGTAAGTCAAATGACCTTTTACTGTCAAGGTTCTTTAAGCCTACCCAGTCTTACAAGCCTGTATTTCAGTGCATGTTTACACAGCTTGCAGTGCAATTTGCTTCATTTTGTGTCGTGTCCACGCTAATAAAGTACTTTGGGATTTGTGTGTAGCAGAAATCTCTCCACTGCAGTTTTCACCGAGAGGAGTCCACGATTCCAAATGAATTTCAAATTTTGATTTTTTGGACCACAGAACACTTTTCCACTTTGCCATAGTTCATACTAATTGAGTTTGTGCCCCAAGAAGGCTGTAGCATTTCTGGACCCTGTTTATATATGATTTCTTCTTTGCATAGTAGCATTTTAACTTGCATTTGTGGATGTAACGACAAGCATGTTTACGGTTTTCAGAAGTGATCCTGAGTCCTTTCAGTGATTTACGCTACAGAATCAGGTCTGTTTTTAATGTAATGCTGCATGAGGGCCTGAAGATCACAGCCAGCCAATATTGGTTTTCATCCTTGTCCATTACATACAGAGAATTCTCCAGATTCTCCTGAATCTTTAATGACATTATCTACTGTAGATGATGAAACTCCCAAGTTTTTTGCTATTTTATGTTGAGAAACATTTTCTCAAATTGTTGTCCTGCACAGTCTTTCACAGAGTAGTGAACTCCTCCCTATCTTTACCCCTGAAAGACTCTCTGGGATGCCCTTTTTATACCAGTCATGTTACTGACCTGTAGCCAATTAACCTAGTTAGTTATGAGATGTTCCACCAGAACATTTATACAACTTAACCAGTCTTTTGTACCCCCTTCACGGCTTTTTTAAAATAAGTAGTTGGCATCAAATTTTAAATGGGCGTATGTTTTTCAAAAAAACATTTCTTATTTTCAGCATCTGATATGTTGTCTTTGTACAATTTTAAATAAATACAGTGTTTAAATGATTTGCACATCATTGCATTCTGTTTTTATGTACATTTTGTACAGCATCCCAAATGTTTTGGAAACATGGTTGTAGGGAAAAAAGTTAGGAACACTGTAGAATAGGGTGTGTAAGCTTATCTGAGAACGGGAAAGTGAACGAAAGAGCTGATCAGTAACAAGAGCATTGGTTTTCACTCTGCAAACAAGCTTAATACATGAACTGGCAATTCAATTGTTTTGTCAACATTACAAACTAAAGGAACTTCATTCATTCTAAAAAGCAGTTCCTATGTGGCTTAAATTGATATAAATCTTGTTTTTTGTTCTTTTCTCCCTTTACTTGTCAGTGCTAGTGTTTACTTTCAGAGCATTTGTTGAATGGGCAAAAGAAAAGTCTCAAGAAGCCTCTTGTTTGCCATTGTCTTGGTCTGCAAGTGCATTGACAGGCAAAGGCTTGTTGGAAGAACCATCAGGATTAAAATCTTTTACAGGACATTTGTGCCTCTCAGGGACAATGATAAAGTAATATAAACCTACTACCTATTAATGCTCCCCATTCCCTATTAACCTTCATGCACACTGGAGAAACTTTCACATATATACTTGAGTAGTTTCACAGTCTTTAAGTTCATTGACAGACAATAGGTGACACCCCTTTGCTTAACAGCCTTGAAAGTAGTCTTGGCCATGCATTATCTTTCCCCACATTTCTGAAGTTTTATGTCCTTCAGCATTTTTCATTACTTGTATTTGCTATTTAGATGTGGAGAAGTCCAACTTGCCGATGTGGAATGAACCATGCTTTTAAAAACTGCCTTTCCCTGCCAATCTTTCTAATCCAATTTAGATTTCTTCCATATGTGTCTGTAACTTAAAGAGGGCTTGACCTGGAAAGAAAAGCTCCAATAAATGAAGCTTTTCGTCTCTAAATGTGCTGGAAAGTCCCAGGGCGATAATCCTCATACTGTTCTGGTCTGCATGTATAATTGCACTGCATAGACTTTCACCTGGACCAGCAATCTTTACCAGAACAGACAGGACAGAGGTTCTTTTCCTGTGAGAGGTCCATTTTTATAGTCACAGCTGCATTTGCAGGGCCAGAGGTTTTATCCAAAATGTCAACAAATCTCCAACCACCTTCATTTCAACATTATGTTGATGTTCTGTTGCTTTTGGCTTCTGCGGATACTTTTCACACACCACATTCTTCTTTCTCAAGCATTCAGAACAACACAATATGGTATGTATAATAATTCTGAGAGCTGCACAGAATTAGAGCTGAGGACATAATGATATACTGAGACTACTATATCTAAACTGTTTCAATAAACCATGACATCACCATTCACATGGTAGCATTAAGGCAGACCTGTCTGTATATTTCGGGAGGAGCCAGGCAGTGAGAGTAATGGACATACTGAACAAGTGTCTGGCCAGCATGCCTCCAGCTATACCAGCCACGTGAACGTGTCTGCCTTATCAGGTTTCACTGAGAAACAGAGTGGTCTGTGCGGCAGCTGCCTCACTCTCGGTCAATCAGTCCACCATCTTCAAACACAAGGCTGTAGGAGAGCTTGGCTTTGAAAGGTGCTTGGTGCTTTAATGCTGATCTGAGATATCTTGGTACTTCACCCCTCACCATCATGCTAACCTGAGCCACAAAAAAGGGGAAAACAGTCGACTTCAGATCTGCTGCACACACTGCACCCAATGGCTTTACCCATGCATGCTAATAATCACCTGTTAAAATCTTTTATTGTTACATCAAGGCTGCATTTTTCCAGGTTTTTGTTTTTTTCACACCATTTGAAAGTGCCTTCTGTTACTATTTCATGTTGAATGTTTCAATAGAAATGGAAAATTACATAAACGTACATTAAATTTAAGATTGTGTTTTTGTTGATATTGTTGTTGTTGTTGTCCTCTTCCCTAAAAAAACTTTTGAATGGTTGGTTTCTTAGCGAACCCTTTTCAAATGAGATGTGAGAGTAATGTGGAGGTTTAAAGAATCTATGTAAAGTTCTAGCAAGAAACCTTAATTTGGCATTCAGTCCTTGCATTACCTTTTAAAGGTTCTTTAAAACTCTTCTTCATATTCAAGTCTTTTTCCTTAAGGACCCAAAGTAGTTCTTTTATGGCACCTTTTTAAAAATTGTTTAGTTGGATTTTGTTGCATTTTGTTACAACATAAATGAGCAGATGTAGCTTTCCTATTCAGGCTACAGGTTAAACGGGCAGAGATGATGAGATTTGTAATAGCCTGTCACTGAAATTCGTCACCTTACTTAAGGAGGAGCTGTGAAAAAAGACAGATGATTTCATTTTAGATCCTGTACATTTTCCTGTGTTATTCAGAGAGTACTGCAATCTCTCATTCTAAGTACCCTATCTGCCGCTGAGACAGCTGTCCACTTTTTCTGTTATTACCAGCTGTGAGCTTTTAGCTGCTCTGACTCATGGGGTCTGATGACAGTTCAGTAGGGGGTCCTCTGTTTCACCAGTCCTATGCAGCGTATCTCAGAAATGGCGCTGTTGGAATGACCTCATCACTACAAACAGCCTTGATCTAAGCCACCCCCCCACTGTCATCAGAGCCCGGATTGGCCAGCCATTAACAATCATCCCCATGCTGAAGACATAATGACCATGTCTGGTTTTCTGCTGGGTTATTTCAAAGGATGGAGGACTGCTGCTCTCATAATCTTTTTCTTTGTCTCGCTCTCTCTGGCAGTGGGTAATGTCAACAGGTGACCTTTAGCCGTCTGATATCATGGGGAAATTCAAATTAATTACAGTGTTTATTTTTTTATAGTTACTGCCTCATAAAAGGAGTCCTATTGAACACTTCAGGCTTCCTTCTAAACAATTTGTAATTGATTTTTCTAGTAGACACTACAAAATAGTTTGCAAATCATCATTAGTAACAGTTGCCAATTAGCCAATTGCAAAATGTTTAAAGACAGGCTACAAAGCCTGGTTTGAACACTCTATAAACAAGCACTGAGAGATTATTGTGCAGCATCTACACGCCCATGATGAAATGCTACAAACAGGCTTTGTCCTATATCATAATTTCATAATACAATCAAACATCAGCAAAATCATCAACAAAAGTAATTTTAATGTTGGGCTATACTTTGTTTTTTCTACAAGGTAGAAGTTGACTTTAGACTGATTCTCCTGCCTGTTTATTGCTATGTTAATATATTGTTAACAGGTTTATGAATCACGTATACATACATGACCCAATGTATTTATAATGCAGAACAGTGGTCTAAGCCATAGTGATTCTCCTATTGAAGTTTTGGTCAGGGGAAGTAGTGGGGAAAGGCAGCATGGAGTAATGCTAGTTGATGCCCTGAAGCCCACTGTCCAGACAACTGCTGTACTATTTATGAGCTGCAACAAAAATAGCAAGAACAGGAGTTGGGTACATTTGGATTAGAAAGGCCAATGAGAGACCAGTGTGAGAGACCCTTACAAACTGCTATGTCACTAGTTTATCCAAGGAGAATACCCCAAGGCCTTTAGCTCAAGTAACAGGCCTTTACTAATTGGCACCATTTACTGAAAAGGGGCCAGTTAAGACAGCAAACCAAGACTTAACAAGTAGACATGTTTTTCTGAATACATATTCACAACCAAATTCAAAAAAGTACACCGGTTGTGGTTGATTAGTGTAGTGGTTAACATCTCTGCCTTCTACACTGTAGACTGGGGTTCAATGGCCCACCTGGGCGAACACCCTACACTATACCAATAAGAGTCCTTGGGCAAGACTCCTAACACAGCCTTGGCCTACCAATGTAAAATGATCAAACTGTAAGTCGCTCTGGATAAGAGCGTCAGCCAAATGCCATAAATGTAAATGTAAATGTACACCAGAGCCCAAATGAGTTTACGATCACTACATGGCAACTGGATGTGCTAAGAGTGAAAGATTTGTTGTGACTGAACAGTGTTAAATACATGTATACAACAAAACCAACAAACTGTAGTGTAGAGTACTAATCATTATTCATTTTAGAGATGATTTTATTTCAGAACTGATAATAAACTTTTCACTGTTTGTAGTAGTTTAAGGAATGACGGCACACAGATGCAGGTGAAACGCCATGTGCCAAAAAAACCCTCATGAATACACACCTGTCATTTCTCATTAGTTAGATGTAAAACACACTCCACCTGAAGGTAAACTGCAAAGCATCTGATGGAATCCAGGGCCACTTGAGAGCTGGAGAGTATAATAAGTTGTACGGAGGAACATGAAAACAAGCTGGGTTTTGATAAAAAATAAACATGTGAAAACCAACACAGACACTTTAAGTACATTGTTGTGAAATAACAATGTACTTCAGCAAATTATGCTTTAATATAAATTATATATTAATATAAATTTTAGTCTCATGCATTGTTAGAAATAAAGTTTCTATGTAAGTACATTTTCATTCATCAAGGCACAGACAGTGTAAATGTACCCTCAAAGGTACAACAATGGTTTTTAGGTTCAACTGTGTACCTTAAATAAGTTTATCTCAGTGGAAAAGTACATATTTTGTACCTTTTCACAACCTAATATTTTAAAACTGAAAATAACGTAAAAAGCCTGGAGACGAGACAGGGTGTGTGGAGTCAACACAATTTAGAAATATACTCTCAATGGATTATGGTACAATTATGTTCCCTGACTAAAGGTACTGAGATGCACCCTTGAGGGTACCACCCCAGTGTCAAGAGGGGTTCCACCCCAACGACAGTTTGTACCTTTTTTTCGGAGAGTCTAGTTGCATTTTAAACGTGATACCATTAATTCCCATTTTATTGGTTGGACTGATGTCCCGATCAGTTGATGACATACTTTAAAACCAAATCTGTGCTTATAGATAAATCACACATTGGCTTTTAAGGCAAATTCAAATTCCAATATAGCTTCCATGTAACAAATAATCTGCCCATAGATTTTCACTTCTGTACCTTGTACAGCAAAGTCCTCCAGCAATCTCTATATAACAGGTGTGTTTTTGAGAAAGTCTTGTTGAATTTATGTACTTGGACACTTCTTGGAGTTGAAAGTCAGTTGAACTTGAATCTGTGATGAAATCTGTGGTGACTTAAGTAGTACTTTTCTTTGTATGGGAAGTAGGAATGTGTGGTAGTCTTGTATTTTTAAACCATGCTCTAGCCATATCTGTAAGATCTACACTTTGTCAAGAACTCCAAGCATTGCTTGTTTATAGGGACAATTACATATTTAGATACTTGTGGTCCCTTTATACATCCTTGCATGACATTTCAAAGGCTATGGAATAAGTGATGAAATCAATATTTACATTTCTATTGTATATGTGTATATACATCAGGAATTCACATATTTGAGGCGTTGAAAGCAGGGTTAAAACTTTTTTCTTTGGAATAGCTATTGGCCGTTTTCATGTGAATCTCTTTGTAGAAGCTTTAATTAAGTGTTTCTTAATCTGCAGGCACAGATATTGGAAGAGTTTACCAAATAGTGCAATATAAACAAGCCATGAGTCCTGTAAGCCTTGAACACTCTTTATGCGGTTATTTGTTATTTTTTTGTTGGACTAAACCTAAAGGACTAAAACCTTGCCAATTTACAATTTTCATTCATCTTTCAATATTTTACCTAAAGCAGGATGTGTTTCTCAGTCAAATTAAGGAATGTGGATGACATATCATGCATATGATGAAACAGTATAGTGTGGTAATACATAGTGAATCTGTGTCATGACTTTAAGACCAAAATCTGGACAAAACATCACACTGTGTTAAAAAATCTAATTAATTGTATAGAGAAGTAGCTTTTATGTAAGTTTATTGAATTATTATCATTAATATACACACACACACACACACACACACATATATATATATATATATATATATATATATATATATATTATATATATATGTGTGTGTGTGTGTGTGTGTGTGTGTGTGTGTGTGTGTGTGTGTGTGTGTGTGTGTGTGTGTGTATAAAAATCATCAACATGCAGTCAGCACTTTTGAGTAAATCGTGTTATATCAATTTTTGCTCAATCCCATTTTCCTTTGCTTTTCACCTTCTCATACCAAAGCTGAAGGAAGTAGTAATCAGTTCAGACCAGAGTCCAGCAGTGATTTAATGATGTGATTAGCAAGCTAATCCGCTGAGAGGTGTCGGGTATTCCTCAACCTCCCTCTCGCCCTCTCCCTCTGTCCGTCCTCATGTTCTATCTCCTGTCTCTGGCCTGCACTGACAGGGTGTCTCTTGACATAGGCCTGAATCCTGTAGAAAACATGACAGTTCTCACAGCCCTGAGGCGATAACCTCGGCTGAGCTGATAAAGCCACTCTGAGTTTAGATGCCTCAGTACTTTGTGTTTCCTGCATGTTCTTTCATTTAAGCCCTGAGAGCTGAGTGTGTGATGTTACACATTAATGTCCAAATTCAAATCAACTGCCTACAGGCTTTAATTGATCTGCAATAGAAATCAGATGCAATTGCAATTGAGTTGTATATGAATGTATTTTCTGTGAGACTGGGTTGGAATTTCCTGTTTCCCTGCTTGAACTGAAGGAAAGCTGGAAGTTGGTCTTTTTCTCCCTCAATTTGCCAGAGCATCTACAAAAATATAATATCGACAATCAGTCTCCAGTGAGTATTTGATCACATTATCTATATGTGTGTGTGTGTGTGTGTGTGTGTGTGTGTGTGTGTGTGTGTGTGTGTGTGTGTGTGTGTGTGATTCAGAGCACAGTGAAATAAAGCCAAGAGAAAAGTTGATATTATCATTGTTACAGCTGACTTGACAATGTTCCCAAGCCCAGCTTCAAAAGATGCAATGTCAGGAAAGCTTATCTGTATTGAATTATGCTTCTGCAAAGAAGTAACAAAAGCATGCTTTTCATAACATACACAACCATAACTGTAACTGTGCCAGTGAGAACTTTTTCTGGCATGAAATCTATGGCAAACTATTTCTTTATTTTATTTTTTAAGTAGCATTCCTTCAATTCCCAATAGAATTACAGCTGAGAACCAGTTCCTTTCTACACTGAAAGCATGGTCACTTCACATGAGTCCAAATCAAGTCTCAAGTCTGAGTCAAGGGCTTAGTCTGTAGTCTGAGTCGAGTGTCAAGCCTTTAGTAGTAGTTTTGGTTTAGCCTCTTTAGTCAGAGCTGGCATTGCATTGTACAAAGATAATTCCTGACTAAAACCTGTTTGGCTTGACACAAAATAATGAGCCCTTTACTATATTTGACAGCAAGGTAGCTAGCATGTTTTTGGTAAGTTTTAGAAGAATTTGCTGACTATAAAAACAGCTCAGACCAGCATGAAGCAGCTATGTTGGTTTACACTGGTTTGATGCTAGTTTAACTGGTCACCCAGCATCTTCATGCTGGTTGACCAACATACAGTACCAGCATCCAAATCATAACATAATCTGGTTTTGTTGGTGATCAGCATATCAACTTCCATTGCTGGTGACCAGCATATCAGCATCCAAAACAAGATATAACATATCCCCGTTGTTGGAAGAAAACCTTGTATCTCTATGTATGTATCTCTATTTCATTTTAACATTATTTGTAAATACCTTTTGCCCTTTACATGATATGTAAATATTATGATGAATGGGCTAAAATAAATTACCCAAAATTACTTGGATAAAATGTCTGGTTCCACTGACTTACATTAAAAGTAAAGTAGGCTTTTTCCTTCTCCTGTAAAGTTGCCATTTTGAAGATACAAAGGTTTTCTTCCAACAGCAGCTATATGCTGGTTTTGCTGATGACAAGGCATGCTGGTTTTTCTAGAAGGGAAATTGCCTGACACCTTCAGCTAGATTAGCCATTGTGCTAGCTAGCATATTTCTTATACAAACTACAAACTAACCAGCTATTTCAAGTTGCTTTGCTTCTTTCCTTTAAACAGCACATTTACTCCATGTATCACTTTATTTCTCTGTTCATGCTGACATTTTTCTATGAAGACAGACTCTTTATTTACTGCATTAAGGTTGCTGGTCCTAACTTAACAAAGTTTTATCACATACCTCTGTAGAATACCTCAAAAAGTCCCTGTAGTTATTGAATAATAACCCTTAGCAAGCAATAAGCCTGGAATAAGCCTGGTTAATCAGTGAGACTCAAGTCTAATTGCTGACTCAAGTCCCCATCTCTGATCAATAGCCATAAGGTTAGCATCATTCAAAACTGCATGGCTTTTAGTCCCAGTACAAAACAGCTGAAATTTGCTAGTACAAAAAAAAAGTATATATAAAGAGGAGCAGAAGTGTTTTCAGTGAACTAGTTTAGCTTTGGGGCAGTCATGGGCTGGAGGTTAGGGAACTGGCCCTGTAACCAAAAGGTTGCTAGTTTGATCCCCAGTGCCGACTGTTCATCCCAAGGCGCTGTGGATAGGGATGCCTACCGCTCTGGGCAAGTGTGCTTACTGCCCCCTAGTGTGTGTGCTCACTAGTGTGTGTATGTGGTGTTTCACTTCATGGATGGGTTAAATGCGGAGGTAGAATTTCCCCATTTGTGGGATTAAAAAAGTATCACTTATTAGCTGCTCGCCTATAAAAAGAGAAACAAAAGCAAGTCCAGCATGCCTTCTTTAATTATCAGCCTGTGCAAATCCAAAGCTTCATGAATCCACAATGACCTGTTAAAAAAACAAGAGATTATCTTCAGCCCAGGTGGTCTTCATTTTCATACTCATCTGGAGGATACGTGCTTCTGCGTGCAACATCCCCCTTTCAGTCGCCCCTTCATCACTCTTCTCTTCCCTCTCTCCTGTCCTCCTCTGTGTCTCTGTGTCTCTTGCAGCGTCTCAGAGCGTCTGCACCTTGGCTTGATTTGCCTATGCACTCCTCACCTGAGCTCCCGGCTCATAAAACCCTGTTGAATCTCTATTACACTGCCTGTAGTCTGGGATGGATTAACAGCCCGTCACCAGAGGATTACACAGCCCTACAGCTGGGAATCACTGTCTCCTTCACAGACAGAGAGAGAGAGAGAGAGAGTTAGAGAAGCAGTAAAGATTAATGTGGCTGTATTTTCCATGCTGACTTGATTCATAACGGTTATCTGTGAACTTTTACCTCAGTGAGTCGAGGCACATCAGTTTGTGTTTGCCTTTGTTTTGCTGACAGCCAATTTTTCATGTTCAAGCGTATGACTTACTCACTGCATGATTTAAATATGATGTGATCCATCTCATCATAAATATACACAACCCTCAGCCTGAAGAATGTACCCATCACTTCTCTCCTCTTATTCCAGCATGCTTCCTTTTTAGCTGTGCACTCTGTTCTTTTGTTTTATGACTCCACATGATTTATAAGCTTCTAAATGCATTCGACTTAGTAGAAACGTTTATTAACCAGTTTCCTAGACACAGATTAAGCCTAAACACAGACTAAAGGGTTTTCTGTGATGAATCACCAGTGGAATTGCAATAATCCAAGGCTAGGCTTAGCCCAAGTTTGGGAAACTCAAAAATATTTGTAAGCACCAAGAACAAGTTTGCACATACTGTACATGAGAACTGCACTGAAGTTTCTACATAATTTACTATGTAATAATATAAATATATTCACAGTGGTAGTGATAGGGACTGGACATACAAAGCATTTAATGCTTCTAAAGGCTCCCTCACAGAAAGCTATTATATGAATACAAATGCATCTCCTGATAGCTGAGACGTTGTGTTATGATAGTTACAATAGTTTTGAGAAAAGGCTTTGGCCTGAAATAGATTTTTTCAGGGTAGAAAGATGCATGCAAGGTGTTGGAAGCAGGGGTGAAAAAAGTACTGAAAATCCCCACTTAAATAAGAGTACGGTTACTGTAGTGATAGTATATGTACAAGTAAACCTATTAATGCAGGTAAAGTAGTTATTTATTGGAAAACTACTTTAGTAAGTGAGCATTTTTTACATATCTGCACTCAAAGTTTCAGATTATTTCTGATTTACACTTGATCACAATTACACTAGATTTCCTGTATCACAGCCTTATACGACTGGATTCCTAAAGTAGCTATAGCTAACAGACACTTGCAGTCAGGTGATGGCTACTCTCTCAGGATGGAGGTAGAATTGTGATATTCTGGCCAACATTGGCCAGCTGACCAAGAGTTTTTTTCTTAAGGTCATTTATAAATAACGAAGATGAATAAAGTTTGGATAAAGTATGTTCCCTGTGTGTGCTGGCAACATGCTCCTCTTTCTTCCACCACTAAACTAGACATCTCTGAACTAATCAGGGCTGCAGTGTTTATGGGAGCTGCTCTGCTTTGACTGGCTTTCAGAACTGATTGTTTTACATTTAAATGCACCGTTTTCTAATTGATTTAAGAGCTATAACATGTTTATTTTTAGTCTGTAATGTTATTATAAGAATACATGATTAGAAATTAACTCAAGTAAAAGTGAAAGTATTATAATTTAATTTTACTAAAAAAAATCTGTTATGTGGAAAAATGTAGGCAAGTACAGTAATGAGATAAAATGTAATTTGTCCCTTTCCACATCTAGTTGTAAAGCAAAATAGTCCTCAAAGAAACTTTTTCCAATCCGAATTTCTCTTCAGTGCCCCATTACACATCAAACCACTTTGAATGACTTTGTCTATATATCAGTGAGTGAATTATGTCATAATTGTGAAAAAAATCTGTGAAATCTTCCATACAAACACACACACACACACACACACACACACACACACATACAGACACACACATACATGCCACCTTGTGTATATGTTCTGAAACATTAGATTGTATCTGACAAATGTGTAAAAAAAAAAAACCTGGCATCAGAGCTCAGGAAACAACTTTTAGTTTTGAATTTCTTGGGGAAAAGTAAGCCAAGATGTCCCACTAAAAAGATATGCAGTATACATAAAAATGTGAGCAGTAATTTCCTGGAAAAAAATGCACTAGAGATTATATTACACTGCAGAACAAAGACCGTATCCCAGAAACTCAGTGATGACTTGTGTCATTCTGACAGAAACAACCACAGTAGTCTCATTTTATGTCTTTTTCCTCTAACTTTAATGAGAAATCATTAGCAGACGTCTTAGAGTCACTTTGGATCCGGAGATTTATATGATCCGCTAGTCGTGTCTTTTGATGTACAGAATATGTAGTTTCAAAATGAGCTTCTGCCAAAAGAGTCTGATGACAGTCTGGGCAAAGGAGCAGTTACTGTTCCTGAAGTTTCATCAAAACACCTTTAACAAATCATGGTGTGGAGGGCAGGCAGCAACATGAACTGAAGATATGGTAGAGCTTTGTTTCTGAAAAACATCATAGCACACAATCACGGATGTCTTGTATAGCAAGCATCACTCTACACGCTATCAAGCATTTAATGATTCAACTTTAGGGAAACATGTCCAGAAGGGCATTGTTTTACAGCCAGCTTGTGTAACCCATAGCAGGAAGAGAAGCGTTTCAGAGAGAAGGTGAGGTGCAGATTTACCAAGACAGTTTCCGGGCTAAGGGGAAAAAAAACAGGCTTACTCTCAGAGTCTCAATTACATAGTTTCCGCTCTCTGCCTCTCTGTTAACTCTATATAGATTTATTAAAGTTTGCTGAGGTTACAAAATACAAAATACTGCTGTGTATGTGATGATGGCAGTGGGCTAATGCTAATCCACAAATCCTGACAAAAATCCAAATGTATGTGGTGGCACATCTTTGAACTCAAAATTGAAATATGTGTTTTTCTCTAATTCTGAAGAAGAGAGCAAAGAACAGTCTGACCGCATGTAATAAGAAACATTGTATGTAATTATGACTGAGGAAGTGCTTATCCTGACCTGACATCATGACGGCAACAGCAAAATACTGTGGGAGCTTAGTAGCTGCCAAACTTGAGTTTGAGAATCTTGAGAACTAAAGTCAAATCCATATGTCCATCCACAGGCGTAAACAGGCATGGACGCAGCCAGAGAAAAGAGCCACAGGGACTCTCACAGAAACACGCTGGAGATGTGAAGAGTGTGCAGGAAGGCATTGCGGGGGGTCTTTCTCCACACTCCTCCACAGGTTATTGTTCACACTGACAGCTCCATGAGTTCTGCCTTCAGCTGCAATCAGTCCGTGCAGTTTGACTCCGACACACAGCCGACCACCAACAGCATATTCAGCTCTCAGGCCTATTTACTGACCAGTCTCCCCCTGAGAGGGTCAGGGGGGGTTTATGTGAGTGTGAGGTTTGAGGCCATATGTGTATATAGAAGCACATGTTGGGGACTGAGTGTGTTCCTGTGTGTTTAGGATTGCGGTTTAGGATGCCTGTTTTCTGCCATATCAGAACCTCCAGCTATTCATCTATTTTAAGGTGCTGACATAGATTTTCAATTGCAAACACAGCCTGTATAATATTCATAGAAAGGCTTTGCTAATAGAACATGAGACTCTACACATGAGCCTGCCAGCACTGGGCTATGGAGCAGCGCAACTATGTTCTCTGGACTGACAGAGCACCATCTTTTCTGATGAGTTGGAATTGAGTTTGTGATCATGGACTAATCATCCAACATCAGTATCTGACACCACTTATGTCTAGTGACTAAATGCAATCAAATCCTCGCAGCAATGTTCCTAGTAGAATAGAGGCATTTACTGCAGCAAAAGGGAACAAACTACCCAATAGTACCCTAATGCACACAAAAGAACTATATGCAGTATCTAGTGTGACTGCCATGTATGTCTTTTTGAGGACTAAGATAGGGGCAGAATGAAACGGCATTGACTAACATCTTGAGTAGCATCACTTGTATGTATGATATTACTTCAACAATGTTTTTTAATCATGTTCTGCATATATTTCCAGGCTTTTTTATAATATTAAGTACATATACTATCCATTGCACCTTTAATAAAAGAGGTCAATCTTTGTAATAGCAGTAACGCTCTTAGTAAACTTGCTCCACTGTCACCACAAGCACTAATCATCCTTGACACCTCCACAGAGGCATTAAATGAGGCCTGGGGGGCTCATATGTGCCTAAAGAGCACTGTAACTGGGGGTGGGGGGGTGGGGGAGCTGACGACTAGAGCTCCATGCCCTAAGCCCTCACAGTTTTGCAGATGTACGTCTTTGGCCCACCTGAGAAGGACTTCAAATGTCTGCTTTGAATTATGGCCGTGGAAGTCAGGGCTCAATGTGGCTTGTATTAGGGGGAGGCATGGTGGAACACAGAGTGATCGGAAATTGATTCAGATAGTGTGCGCTGAGCAGGATGACCTAATTACTTCACTATTCCTATATTCCAGAATAACCGACAAGTCCATCTTTCCTGACTAAAAACTATAGTACAAAACTACACAAAAACTATATTGTATTGCATATATGTAAATTACAAAACTACTTGCATGTGTGTAAAATTGACATATATTTAAATTTTCACATTTCCAGTACCTCTTCCAGTACCTCCTGCTAATGTGCAGGACACAGACATACACAGCTTGAATAATCACTGTAGAAAAGCACTGCCAATAGAACAGGGTGCTCTGGAGCAGGCACATATGAGCCAAAGGTCATTATGCCCAGTGCCAAGCTAGAGAAGAATACAGCTGGAATTTAGTTCTCTGGAGTGACTGAGCACCATCCAGTACCTCTGGGATAAGATGGAGTGGGGTTTATGATCTAAAACTAGAGCTTGGCAATTTAATAATATGAATTGTTATTATGATAAATGACACCACAGTAGGTCTCAGTATGCACTGATAAGTTCTGATCATATTGTCAGTATTTAATAAACACTTTGGGTCAATTGTAACTTTACTGTAAAAGACAAAACTGTTCTTAGCTTTTGACATCAATGAGATTTTTAGAGCATGTTGTGTCACTTTGGAGCATTTCTAAATGTTTTTAGTTTTTTTTTTGGTCAGGGGCAAAATGTCATCTACCAAAAAGTAAAGAGGATAATGCTTCCATAAGCTCTGCATAAAATTGCTCCATGATGAATGCACAACCAAACATATCACATCAATCTTCAAAATGCTATTACTATTTGAATGAAATCCAGTGTAATTAGCGTAATTTGCCGGTTTAATTAGAGTGGGATGAATGTTGAATTTTGTGGTGAACTCAGTGTGGGTCGGAATTCCCCAAACGAGGCTTAATCCTGCTTTATCGGACAAGTTTAATGAAACAATCTAGCACTGTATCCTGTCCCTGAGGAAAGACTTTGTGAAGACAGCCCCCCTTCTCACCCCCTCGCACTAGTCCCCCCCCCCAAAAAAAAGGGGTGACCACGATCTTATCTAAATAATAACCCACAGGAAGGAAAAAAGACTAGTCCTGAGACTGGCTTCAACACATACACACACAAATGTGCACACATACACACATTTTTCTCATTCTGTGACTGACAGACCCCCCTTTTGTAGCAAGTCTGCCAACTTTATGACACAGGCAGGGATTTTCTCCGCAGATTTAAGGAGACTTGGATCCGGATTGCAGGTTTGGAGCTCTCCACATCGTTTGTCCATTTAGCTCAGGTTTCAGGCACAGAGAGCCACTGGCTGGACTGCAGAGCTCTGCCCAAAGCTACAATACTCCCTCATCCACAGCAGGAACACGTCCACCAACAGCACCTTCCCTCCTGGGAGCTCTCTCTGACCCCTCAGCCAGCCTCTAGAGCACAGCGGGCCCACCAGCCAGCCTCAGAATGCTGATAAGCTAGCCATTCACCTCCCCCTCTTCTCCCCACTCCTTCCCTTCAGTTCATATTTTCGAAGAGCTCCATTGACTTCCTCCTCTTCTTGGGCCATCTCTAATCCGGGGGGCTCAGTATCCAGGGAGGCTCTCCACAGTGCAGGCTTTTATTCAGCCCTTATTACGCCAGCGCTAGCAGGCTTATCTCCTGCCTGGTGACAGTCTTTTCAAGCCTGCCCTTAATGACTTGGGGAAGCTCACATGCTCGACTTCCCAGGGCTACAAGAACCTGATGATGTCAGCAAAGAGAGGAGGAGGAGAGCAGTATAAGGATGCTATGGGTGAAAGTCTTACAATGTGCGGCTGGGTGTGAATGTCAAAGAAGCAAAGTGTTCCACACTGACATTTGGAGAAGGGTGAAAGGAGCAGGGTGTTACAGACTCTTTAGGAGAAAACAAAGCATTTTCCAAATCTCTCTTACAATGTCAGTGCAATTGGGGCTGGGTACAGTAGTGGTGGCGTGTCAGCTGAATTGTTGCATAATGTGCTCAAGAAATGACGTACTGTGCAGTGCTTAGCTACTAGGAAGAGATATTAATGATAGCCGAGAACATGATGGAATAAACTTTAAAAACATCCTTCATTTGTAATTTAAGTCAAGGTAACAACATTTTTTTTTGTTTTTTCCATCATTCATAACACAAGCAAAGAGTAACTGGAATTATGCAAAAAATGAAAAACAACAAAAATGGAGACAAGGTTTTTGCACAACATTGGCGATATGTATGTTTTGGTCTCCTGCTTGCCAGTATTTTACACACTTTACACAACCTGAAATATAGTGAGGATATTATATAGTGATATAATCTGAGCTTGAGGTTTGTTTCTTTAGTCTTGCTCTGGGGCTTCTTTAGTCTTGCTCTGGGGCTTCTTTAGTCTTGCTCTGGGGCTTCTTTAGTCTTGCTCTGGGGCTTCTTTAGTCTTGCTCTGGGGCTTCTTTGGTCTTGCTCTGGGGCTTCTTTAGTCTTGCTCTGGGGCTTTCCTCAAGCCTCATTAAATAGTAATTACAAATTACTACTCATTAAATAGTAAGCACAAATTCTACTTATGTGGCCCTACCATTATCTATCCAAGTGGACAAAAGTACTGACCAAATTCAGGCCTCAAAATAGCTGTTATGTAGTTTTTAGCCATGCAATATACTTTTATCCATTTTTATAGATAACAGTATGTCATACAGTGTCAGAAAACACATAAACAAAGCTTTTAGAGATTACCTAATAACTCAGAATGGTGTGAGGAGAGCGTGTGACGATTTTTAAAAAGTGGCTAGAAAAGTCCATTACTTGTTAGCTACATTAGCCTCATAGCTCTAGTCCAAAACTAAAGAAATAAGCAGGACACCAAACATTTCTTAGCTGAGCAACTACATTAGGAGAAAGAGGCAAATTGTGCAATGTTTTAAACCAAATTTACCTGTAGTGTAGCCAGTAGCTCTGAAGACCTTATCTTTTGTAGACAATCACTAGTTACAACAAATACAACAGCTGATGAGTTTAATCAAGGTCACCTACCATTCACTCTGTGCACTGAGCATGATTTCCAGAGAGAAACCTAGCTCTGTCCTGAAAGGAATCCTGGCACTGCACTGTTGAGGCTTTCCCCTGCTCAAACACACCTAATTCAATTCACCAAGTAGTTGTACTTTTACAAGCTCTTTGTGAGCTAAATCATGGAAAAAAGCAAAAGCAGCAAGACTGCCAGTGCGAATACTGGCAAATACTCCTCAGGCTTTGGCCAAATTTTCCATTACAGATGATGCAAACTGTTTATTTTAATTTTACTGATGCAGTGCAGCTGTGTTTTAGCACATAGGAGGGATTAAAACTATTTACTTTGCTTCATTTTGTGATATTAGTTCAGTGAAGCATTCGTAATAACTGGACGTATAATGACTGCAAAAAAATATTTTTGCACAAAAGACTACATCTTAAAGGGGCATTTTGACCTAAAACTAGCATTTTGTATGTTATTTGTCCTGTTATGTTATGTTCTACAGCACAGCATTGCATCTCTCAGCCTCATCGGCTTGACAGAATTCACTGTGTAATTTTAACATATATCATTTATGTAACAAATTTAATAGATATAATTTGTTTACTCCTTGCAATGTTTTCTCCTTACAATACCCAGAATGCAGTGCACAAATATTCCAAACACAAATATTGGGAGTTGCCCCTTATTGATAAAGAAATCCTGACTGCTGGCATGTCTACTGATGTAGAGGCAAAATGCTTAACGGTTTTGGAAACGTTTTTGAAAAGATTAATAGTTGACATATTTTTATTTCTCTAAATACAGCACTGATATTTCTTAAATGTGTAAATCCCACTCCTAACAATTTCACAGAACAATATCACAAAAAAAAATCTTGAAAATGGTCTATTATGTTACTATTATATTACATTTCCCTAGCAGTGGATAGTAATGAAATAAATGTAATTCATTACTGTACTTAAGTATTTTTTGTGTATCTGTACGTTACTGAAGTATTTCCATTTTGGGCAACTTTTTACTTTCACTCCACTACATTTCAAAGTCAAATATCTTACTTTATACTCCATTACATTATGCAAAACCTTTCAGTTTATGTGTGTATAAAAATGTAACATGTCAAAACGAAAGAAGCGTGAAGCAACAATACCAATCAGGGCACTGCGTGCACTTTGTTTTGAGCTTGTTTTGACCTGTTGGGCATACCTACCCAGTGCAAGCATATGGTTTAACATCAGTCAACAGCTTAAAAGTTTGGGAGTGCCAACATAAATGATGTAACTTTATGTAAATAGATCACAATATAGAAATATGTACACATATGCAGTTGTGACTGGCATGTTTCTTTTTTCCAAATTTATACAAACATTTCATTTTATAGTAAATTAGTTTTTTCTAGTTTATGTTTATGAACAGAGACCTTTAGATGCAATATAGTAAAAATGAATTTGTGAACCTTGTGATTAAAGCAAGTTTTTATTAAATCTTAAACTGAAACTTTGCTTGCTTGTAAAATGTTTTTTCAGAGCCACTCGGTCCTACCTAATGGAAATTGTTTGCCTTCAATGTTTTGTTGTTGACATCAGCATCAGACTAATTAATGATATTCTATTAAAGGATTGGTTTACCAAGAGTGACACTAGAGTATTTTCACCTAAAACCAGTTAATGAAGCAAGAGTCTTGTTACAAAAACAGTGAGTCATAATTAATCTTTTAGTACTTTTACTTTCGATGCCTAAGTACTTTTGAAGGCAATTACTTTTGTACTTTTACTCAAGTGGATGTCTAAAGGGAGGAACTTCTACTTTTACTCGAGTATTATTTTACCTTGGGGATCACTCCTTTAACTCAAGTACATGATTTGTGTACTTCATCCACCTCTGCATTTTACATTAAACCTCTTACAACTGTGTGGTATTTGGATTCCAAGCAGTACGGTTAGCAATCTGGCTTTGTTCTGCTTTAGCCAGCTAGCAACATTTCAACGAGCCCACCTTGATGTATCCACCCCATTGTAGTTTTTCAAATGTTCCTTCCACCTTCAAGACACATCATTAGAAGTGGGTTTTCCTGGTGTTCAAACAGGAAAATGTCACTCTAGAGGCAAGTGCTGTAGACATGTAGCAATGTAACGGCTGTAATATCTTGAATAATAATATCTCTGTAATAATCTGTAAAAATATCTGTAATAATATCTCTGACTGAAATATCCCTTTAAGTCCACATGAAATCATGCTCAAAATCCTGCTATGTTGATCAGTGTTATGCTGTTTGTTGGGAAACACAGATATTAAAGTTCGTTGATATTCTCTGGCTGACAGACGATGCATTCTAAACCCATAGACCTTCACAAAACAAGCCTTGTGGCCTTCTTCCCAAACATAGGTTGTTGACACTCCTCATAAAGGAATACATTGAAGGACAAGCGCTATTCACACCATTCACTACATACCTATTCATACCCACCATCCACAAATACACTCAGACTCAGACACACACAGTCACACACACTCACACAAACACACACACACACACACACACTCACACAAATCCAGCATTCCCAAAGCAAACACATGTCTGCCACACATAGACCCCAGCAAGTAAACTGCAATTTGTAATCTTGGAAACTGGCTAGAAGATGGTAGACATTCAGTCGTGAATCTGCGAGGGTCCGCTTCAGTCCTGTGCTGCAGCACTTTAAGTAGTTGAACTCTTAGGGGAAGTTAATGAGTCCATGCCTCTGTACACATGGATGGGTTGCAGGTGGCTGTCTGTCCCTCACATGGCGCCCAGATACTGTCCCTTCAGGATGGGGAGGGACGTTTATGCCCACGGTTTGTGTTCTCACTACCATAAAGTGCATTAGAAGCAGAGGAAAACATGGCCAATCCACCCAATTAAGTAAATAATGACTTTAGTGAACCCAATTACAGCAGGGGAGACTGGAGACATCCACGCCCTAAAGCAGAGGAGCAGAGCGAGGGCCAGAATTCCCTGTGTGTGTGTGTGTGTGTGTGTGTGTGTGTGTGTGTGTGTGTGTGTGTGTGTGTGTGTTTCCAGGATAAAAATGACATGACTTTGTAAGAAAAACAGAGAAAACTATTTTGACAATGTAAAGTGCTTTTTACACAAACTACATGCTTCACTGTTTAAAACTGGAAGCATTGAACTACTTCTATTTTGGTTATTGCAGTTAAGATTGGGGTTGAGATTAAGGATTAGGCTTTGAAATTTCATATTCAGTACTGTGCAAAAGTCAGAGATCAGACTACATGAATGTAACTTCCAATCAAAATAGCCATCAAGTACATGTTCATTTTTCATCATCAGGGAAAAAGTAGAATTATATGCTTAACATATTTACACATGTTAAATAAATGTGTTGACAACATTAAACAGAAGCCTCAAAAATGAAATATGTCTTTTTTTCAGTAGTCAGTGTGTGCACACATGGCCTTTATTTATTCAACACCTCCAAGGTACAGTCTCAGAAGTTGGTTGCATTTACTACTCCTCACGATTCAAATAATCCCAAACACATTGTGATGTTCAGGTCTGGACTCTGAGGTGGTCAGTCCACTATTCTGAAAGCACCAGGAGCTTCTGTTTGATTTAGAAATGTTCTTTTTTGTCAGTTTCCTTTTCTCAGTGAGGGCTTCTTGTCAGCTACACATCCTTTCGGTTGTGAACATCCTTCAGTGTTGAGGTGTCTTCTCACAGTGGAAGGAGAAGTAAGAGTGGAGCTTGATTTTCTCCTCTCTCTCTCTCAAAGATGAAATCTTTAAGATCTGTTAATCTGATGGTCAGTTTTGGTGGTCAACCAGGTCTTGCATAATTGTTAAGAGTCTCATTTTCTCTTTATCATATAATAACTTTTGAATTCCAGTTTTGGAAAATTGATTTTCCAATATCTAATCATCTCAGAAAATATCTCCTGAACAATAAATAATAGCTGGAAAAAGGTGGTCACAGTACTGTATATAGTTACATACATATAATACATATGAGGCTTATGTATGACCCCACATCCTGATAAAATATGAAAACAGGTGTCGTTATATTTGCACAGGCATGTTGCAAGTGCAGCTAAACCCAACTAACCTACTGTGCCTTCTCTATTCCGAGAGAAAAAGGGTGCTTCTTAATACATATAAGTGGATATATTCATTGTCGCATGGAAAGTATGATGAAATATTAGAAGCCTGTGTTTGATTATGAGGCTCAGTCAGTCTTTGATCAGGGTTGATCTGTTTGACAAAACCTACTTTAACTCTTAATATTTATTCCAAGAAACACTTAAAGCATGATCAAACAATACATCAGGCTCTTCAACACGTTTAATCATAATAAGAGAGATTAACCAAGCTTGAAGCATCTGTAATGCCTTTTTCTTCAGATTCTCTCACTCACCTAACTTCCTTAGAAGGTAGAAAAGCTTCAAAGCAAGTTGTATAATAAACACAACACCCTTAACTTGTACATAAAGAAATATTTGTGGGGGGGGTCTATTCTACAGACATTTTACCTTTGAACCTTTGGAAAACTTTCAATGCTGGTCAGCTATGGTAGCCTGGTAGGCCCTATGGAAAAATCAGGAAGCAAACCTCAGACTCCAAACATTTGGAGTAAGGGAAAAACTGCAAACTGGACTTTTTTCAAACTAATCTTGTAAGCTTTTGCTTGTCCTCTTGTCAAATTATAGTTAAATCATCCTACTACACCTCTGATGCTTTCTGTACATTCTTCACTACACTGTAAAAGGAACAGAAGAAGCATTGGAAAAAGTGAACTAAATATACAAAGCAGTCCAGTCCTTGGTACAGGATCTCAGTGTGGTTCTCCAGAGAATGAGTTATTCTAAAGAGGGGCCTGGAGTGCAGAGAACAGTCCACACACCTCCCCCTCCTCTCCACTGCTTTCATTCTTCAGCCTTACTGCACTGAAAGGACTGGGGGATTATGGCAAGGTACTAATTGGACATCAAATTTGCTGGGTGTCCATTGATAGAGAGCTTTAGAGCCTTTGTTAAACTGCACAAACTATCTCACTCTTTCTAGGATGTGTAAGTGCCACATTTTAGGGCTGTTAGGCCAGTTATCTGCATCAGTGCTTTCATTTACTCTGGGTAAAGGATAAATAGAGGCAGACGCCAAATGAGCTTTGGGATTTTTCCCATAATTTAATCTATACAGTGCGGTGATGAACTGCAATAATACACTTCAGTTTCATTCAATCTAATCTGAAAAACAGGCTACAAATAAAGCATCTCTGCTGATCATAGAGTCGCTTTGTTCTTCAGTTAAAACATGTCAGTCTGTATGACAGTTACAAGGCACTGTGCTCAGTACGTCTCATGCAGCTGATGAAGTTGAATCTTTGACAGCAAAAATGTGTGTTTGTTGAGGAAAAAACATTTCAATAGCTTCCGTGTTTACACAGACTGTTAAAAAGGTTTACAAGTCTTAGAGAGAAAGTGTATTACTGTTGTCCTGAGTTTTGACAAGACAGATATACAGAAACAAATCCGCAGCACATGTTTACACTATTTATTCAATCAAAGAAGAAGGATTACAAATAGAGAGAGATAGAGAAAGAGAGGAGTAGAAGCTGTTTTCACATCATGGGAAATATAATTATTGGATTTAGATAAGGGGGAATTCCATCTAGACTGGAAATAAAAAGAAAGGATGGAAAAAAGGAAGAAAGAAAAAGACAAAGATGCAGGTACATTCCCCTCTGCTAGAATAACAGTTTAAATTACATCATGTATTCTGCAAAAAAAGGGGGGAAAAACATTAAAAGCTTTAATGATCTTGTTCTGTTTGCAGAACAATAAAAAGAAAATCTGGAAGCGTGTGCATCAAAGGAGCCCATATGATTAGTGTTCTTGGGGTGGATATGGCTCAGTGGCTGGGAGAAATGTCGTCCGGTTCTACAAAGCTGCATCCCAGCCTGGCTGTGCTTAATACTCGATGAAGATGAGACACCAAACTAACCCTTTTCCATATGGGCACCATTAATGTCAGCAGGGAATTTAGAATGAGACAGAAATAATATGTTTTGAATAAACTAATAATTTATAATAAAAAAGGAGGGAAGGGTTAAATGAAAGCACATATACTTCCTAGATCTCATCAGTGTTTCCTTAGTGTTTTCGCTGTACACAAGCTTTGTAGTGCTGCACAGAATGAAAAAGAAAGCCACTCTTGTGACAAATACTTTCGTTCCTCGTGGCACTATGTGTATTTTACTGAGACGCCATTCCTGGTGATGTTACAGTGGGTCTATAGTCTGTCATAGCTCATCAAGTGTATTCAGAAACATTCTATGTCCTTGCTATGTGCTCTGCTGTAATTCTGACTGCAAACTACAGCATTCCGCATTCAGGCCTGTCAACCAGAAATGCTTTTGCTAGCTCATCTATGTCTTCACACTAGCTGGATGGATAGAAGGATGTGGAAGGTCTTATAACAGGTCAAAAGACAAGATCACAGTTGACCTTAAAAATCCAAAGACTATACAGAGGGATCGTTTGCCTGATTAATACCCTACATTGTGTCTTATGTCTCCTGTTTCTAGCATCAGTGTGTCAAAACCTTGACATAGTATCTCACAATAAGGAGTTATTTTCACAAATGTTTCATTTAGCATTTCAAAATAATGACTCACTTTCTGAAAATGTTGACTTCATCATCAACATCATCATCGTCATCGTCGTTAACCGCTTAATCCAGATAGGGTCGCAGTAGTAGTTGGGAGAGCAGAGAATCCCAAATGACCCTGTCCTCTGCAACTTCCTCCAGCTCATTCCCAGGGACCCCAAGCCATTCCCAGGCCAACTTGGAGATGTAATCCCTCCAGCGGGTCCTAGGATGACCCTTTTATGACCCCGGGGTAATTCTGACTATACGAACACAGCTCTTACTCTGGGAGTGCAGAGATCGAATGGCCTGGAGTAGTAGCCCTGGTACCCCATACTCCCGGAGGACCACCCACAAGATATCTCGGGGAACCCGGTCGTAAGCCTTCTCCAAATCCACAAAACACATGTAGACTGGGTTGGCAAACTCCCATGCCCCCTCAACAATCCGCGAGAGGGTGAAAAGCTGGTCCATTGTTTCATGGCTGGGACGGAATCCGCATTGTTCCTCCTTAATCTGAGGTTTGACTATCGGTCAGAGTCTCCTTTCCAGCACCTTGGCATAGACTTTCCCAGTGAGGCTGAGCAGTGTGATACCCCAATAGTCGGCACACACATTTTTTAAAAATGGGGATCACCACCCCAGTCTGCCAGTCCAAGGGTACTGTTCCTGAGGTCCATGCAATATTGCAGAGGTGCGTCAGCCACAACAGCCCCACAATATCCAGAGCCTTAAGCATCTCTGGACGGATCTCATCCACCCCCGGTGCCTTGCCACTGAAGAGCTTGCAAACTACTATCAGTGACCTCCACCAGGGAAATGGAGCTTGACCCACCAGAGGCTCCTGTGAGGGAGGCATGTCTCCCAGATTAAGGAGTTCTTCAAAGTGCTCCTTCCACTAACCAACAATATCCTCATTTGAAGTCAGAGTTTCTTCACCCTTGCTGAATACAGCTTAGGCGCAGCCACCCCGAACACTCCTGAGTCACCGGACAGCTGTCCAGAACCTCCTTGAAGCCGACCGAAAGTCTTTTTCCATGGCTTCGCCAAACTCCTCCCGTGCCCTGGATTTTGCTTCTGCCACCTTTCTCACCTGTCTGTACCTCTCTGCTGAGTCGGGAGTCCTTTGGGCCATCCAGTCCCCTACCGGGTTTGACCATCAGTTTTCCTTGCCATCTGATCCATCTCACCACCAGATTCTGATCAGTTGACAACTCACTACCTCTCTTTACCCAAGTGTCCAGAACATATGGTCCCAAGTCAGAGGAGACGACAACAAAGTCAATCATTAACCTCTGACCCAAGGAGCTCTGGTACCATGTACACTTATGAATATCCTTGTGTTCGAATTTGGTGTTCGTTATGGACAATCCATGCCTGGCACAGAAGTCCAATAATAATTCACCAATCGGGTTCAGATCGGGCAGGCCATTCTTCCCAATCACGCCTCTCCAGGTCTCCCAGTCATTGCCAACATGAGCATTGAAGTCCCCCAGTAAGGCTATGGAGTCTATAGGTGGGACCCTTTCCAGAACCCTGCCAACTCGCTCCAAGAAGGCAGAATACTCTGACCTGTTGTTTGGTCATAAGCACACACAACAGTCAGAGTTTTCCTCTCTGTGATTTTAATTCGCATTGAGGTGACCCTCTCGTCCACTGGGACAAACTCCAACTGAATGGCCACCAGCCGGGGACTCGTGAGTATCCCCACTCCCGCCCAGTGCCTCTCACTGAGTGCAACCCCTGAGAAGGAGAGGGACCAACCCCATCAAGGAGTTTGGTTCCAGAGCCCAACTATATCTAGTTGGTACCTCTCAACCTCCCGCACAAGCTCTGGCTCCTTACCCCCCAGTGAGGTTACATTCCACGTGCCAAGAGTTTCTGCTACAAGGGCCCCCCTGCAATCTCCCACTGCCTGTGCAGCACTGCACCGCTCCCCCATGCTGGACCTTGCGGACGGTGGGCCCACATGGTCCCCCCACATTGCCTCTTCAGGCTGAGCCCGGCCTAGCTCCAGGGGTAGGTCCCGGTGACCCTATCCCAGGCTGGGTACACAGTTTTCTGTGCCTGTTTTTCATGGTGGGTTTTTGGATCGTGTTAGTCTGTTCGCCCTGGGAGACCCTCCCAGGAGCATATTACTCCCAACGACTTAGTTCTGAAGATCCCTAGACCACACAAGCCCTTTCGCCACGACAAGGCCCTGATCCAGCAAGGGATGTTGACTTCATATCCCACTATAATGTATGTCAAAATAATTGACATAAGAATGACTTCAAGAATGTCAGTAATTATCGGGCAATTGTAAGAAAATAAGTTATTGTTTCAACATAGTACCTAAGGGTGTAACTCACATGTTTGATTACAATCAGATCCTGCGTTGATTCCCTTAGCCAAAGATCAGATGATTTTCATTCCTCAAATGTTTCAAATTGTATGATTTCAATACTGGGGTCGGGAGTCGATAGGAAATGATGTTGTAGCATCACATCTGAGTTAGTTAAGTTTAATTATTTTGTTCAGTAGCAGTTATTTGGCCTTTTGTTGTGAGGACAGGGCTGCATGCCAAATATGCAGTGCTAGCTTAGCCAGCTAACAGTGAGAAGCATGTGCTAGCCTGAACCACAGCACCTATTTTCTTCTGTTTATTCACTGAAGCTGAGTTATGGACCTGGGGTTGTATAACACAATCTTCTGAAGTCTCAAATCTCAATTTATCTATTTAGTCACCATGACAACTTCAGTGATGACTGAATTTAGAGCCTACTGCATAATTCATAAGTTCATAATCTTATGCTAACTCCAGATAAGAAAAAAGTATTACAGAAATGTCCAAACTAGATTATATTTCCTAAATTCTGCCCTAACTTTAGGACAACCGCAGAGGTGTCAACTTCTATTTTAACTGTCTATTTAGATTGTTTTATACAGTGACATGCAGCACTGTTCGCTATAACCAACATAATGCTGTTAATGTTACATTTATCTACATCGAAAACGGTGCTTTCACTTATGATTTTTTTTTTTGTTTTTTTGTTTTAAAACCCCAGACACTTCAGACATGATCTCCATTGCCCCCTCTTCTTACCTTCATGTGCTGATGTCAATGTGAACTTGTCAGATAAAATATTACAGTGAAGGTGGTGATTAATGAAGAGACAGAGCTGAAGGCGAGCCTGTTTATGAGGAGGTATAATGTTGGAGAGCTCAGCTAAAGCATTTCGGAAACTGACACTGGAGTGTGGTGATTCTCTGATAAACAGCAATAAGC
The DNA here is from genome assembly GCF_015220715.1 of Pygocentrus nattereri. NCBI lineage: Eukaryota > Metazoa > Chordata > Actinopteri > Characiformes > Serrasalmidae > Pygocentrus > Pygocentrus nattereri. The sequence goes on along the minus strand of NC_051221.1, from coordinate 29,538,784 downwards.
GCTGTCACAATATTCTTAACTTCAAGTTTATTGTGCTTTAGTTTTGTTTGACCTTTTACATCAGTAACTGTATCCAGCTGTCCGACTAACTAGCTTGATTGTTTTGATTATGTATCTACGCTTCATCTGTGTGCAGATGGTCGGTTGCTAGGTAACAGACATGACAGTTTATTGTCACCTTCGATTGATTAGGGGAACTTGAGAACCTAAATTAAGATTTAGATCCTAAGATCCTAAATTAAGATTTGCTTCTGTAATATAAATTGTGAAAAATCTTATCATGACCTTTCATGTCCTTAACTTAGGACAAAAAGATAGGAAATGTCTGCAATATGACCCAATCTACAACTTGTCTGAGTTCTTTGGAGACATGCCAAAGGTCTTGACTTTTTGTCCGCTATTTTTTCTGAAACCAAAATGTTTCCACACATGTGATTTGTTACCAATAGGAGAATGTAAAACTTGTTTGCTACTGTTTGTATGACTGGTAGATTTATGCATCAACAGATCAATACTAGTCTATTACCTAGCGACTGGCACAGTTTAGGTAGATTTGGGCATTTGTGTTCAGAGGGCAGTATATATATATATATATATGTGTATGACACCTTCAACTTCAATATGATAAGAAAGGTTTTCCTTTGAAATAAAAATCAGCAGTGCTTTCCAGCTACATAAACACTAAACGTGTTCATACGCAGAACGGTGTGTGACTGAGAATGGGTGATTAGAGTGGCCTTTACTCTGGCATGCAGGAGCCTAAATGTGTCTCTGTTGTTGTCTAGTCAACACAGAGAGAACAAAGACTAGTCTGACCTCCGACCTTTCCCTGTGAGGTTAAGAGAGGTCGTGGAGTAATGACACCTTTTAGAACATCAGTAGAAATGACCCTTTTACCTAAAGCATGCATGAATGCTTTTACACATGCACACAGATGCAACCTTTTAAACTCTTATAAACTGTTTTACACAGTCAATTCTCAATTCAACTCAAAGTAGCTAGAACATTCTCTTATTAACTGTCCAAATCCATTCAAATTGTTTGTAACTGCTTTTGTGGAATTATAATCAATTTCCAAGTCCAAAATAAAGTATTGAGTTAAGTATTACTTGGGTAAGATTCATTACCTGGACAGTAATGTCACCACAGGACATCTGTAATAACACACTTTATACATAGATATAGCATATTATATTGTATCTTATAACAGTTATTGGAACAATTATTGACCAATTAGCACAGAATAAGCAATTTATGTATAAATTACAGTGACAGGAGTGAATTCAGTTATCATTGCCATCACACCAAAAAAGTTCTGTGCATAACACCTGGCTTCAGCTGCGCACAACTAAAACATGTTTATCGCCATATTCATCATATCTTTAGTGAATGCAATGTGTCAATAGCACTGTTGATACAGATTCAGATTCCTTTATTGATCCCAGGGGGAAATTGCAGTAATTGCAGAAATACGTAGGGAGTTTACAGGACAACATTACAACTCAAAATCAAGCAACAGGAGTTGTTCTTTTGTATAGCTAGTGCATTTCAGGCTTTAATGTTCGGGGTTGTACATTTGATAGTGATCAACACTTGTAAACTTGGTGTGGACTACAGAGGATACAAGTAAATACTTTTAAATGCTTGTAGTGCTTCCACACTGAAGAAAATCAATGAATATTCCTTTCTCACTATACATTATGGAATGTTTACCAACATGTCAGTTATTAACCTGGGCCTATTTATATGGTTCATTTTATATTAGATTAAAGTCTCTGCAATCTTTACAGTCTGTAAAAAAGTTACTGACATAGTAGAATCAGACAGGTCTAAACTCACAGAGATACTATGGTAATAAATGCATTATCTCACCTTCCCATGTTAAGCTGCCTGAATAGCACTTTGTAAAAGAAAGCATGACGTGTTCGATTTACGAGTCAACCCTTACTTACTCTAGGTCAGGTAGCACTCAGGTCAGGAATAAGGGCCTCAGACGCCCCTTCCTGTCTGTTTGCTGATTTGCTGATCACCATTAGACCATTTGTCTAATGGCCAGGGGAGACAAATGTGCGACAGACAGCAAATAAGTCCCCCTCGAGCCCTGCCACTACCACACCAGAGCGATAACATCTCCATATTCCTGCTGGACCAATGAGAGGCAAGGCCTCAGCCTTAGGGCCACAGCGATGGCGGGGTCATCTGTCAGAGAACTGCTTTATCTGTTTCCTGATAAAAATGCTGGTCTTCCTCTTCATGTCTGAGTTGGCTTTGGGAGATGGACGAGAGAAACCTGTCTGCATATTTCCTCTTTTGAAGCCAACCCTCAGGTGTTTCGGTAAGTAGTATATTACAGCTAACGAGGACTAGGACAAAGTGAGGTAATAAAGTTTACTAGCTACCAGCTTCATCTGTCCAAAGCAGGTTGTTGGAAAGCTCCACCTCCAACAAATCCATAAAATATGCATTTGAGTTTTGCTTGCAGTTAAGGTCTCGATGGTTGCACCAATGTTACACATACTGATTCTGGCAAAACTACTGAACTTGTTCAACCAGTCAGCTTCACCACAATAAGCAATCAGCTTACTAGATGCCTTATTGAAACTGAGGTACACAGTTTCTCCTCTAACTGCATGTACACTACCAAAAATGTTTTCAATACTATGAAACAAAAAGTTTTCAGTAATAGGAAACTAATTTGGTAGCAGAGAAGTGCATGAAATGATTGTCATTTGCTCACCCTGCACAAAGTCACAACAGGACATTAGGAATCTGTAAATAAAGAGTGTTAAATGTCTAGAATGACAAATGAAAAAAAAATGCTAAAATAATAAATGTGACATTAAAAACAGTAACTTCTTGTTAATATAGTTCCATATAAATTATATATATGTTATTGTTCACCCCCGCCAAAAAAAGATAGATAGATAGATAGATAGATAGATAGATAGATAGATAGATAGATAGATAGATAGATAGATAGATAGATAGATAGATAGATAGATAGATAGATAGATAGATAGATGTGGCCTATGTAAAAGATAAAGCACATTTTATTTTATGTAGTATAAAAGTTGGAAGCAGTACACTCTTAAAAATAAAGGTGCCAAAAGGGTTCTTTGGTTCCGTACAGAACTATTCTAAGATATGTTAGAAGAGAAACATCATAAAGTTTAAAAGATATCAACATTGTGTAAAGGTTCTAGGAATAACTCTTCAGGAAACCAAAAGTAGTTCTTCCACAGCATCCCTCAGAGCACCCATTGTGCTACTTTTAGGTTTTCAGTATGTATTAGTTAATAGATGACTACCTGCAACAATTCACTGATGGGTGTACAGTGCACTGGAAAGTAGTATCTATTTCAAACGTATTTATCAACTCAAATTTTCCATGCTAGAGGACTGATGCGCCTAGATTATTAGGCTGAATACTTTTAACTTCAAAAGCCCCGTGTTTGGAGTAGAGGGAAGTTTGCTGCACTTAGTAATTGAAGAGTAGATCAAAAGGAACTTCTGCCCAGGACTCAGAACCAGTGCTGGTGCGGCACTCCCAAAAAGGGCCTCAAGAAGTCTCTACAGATCACTGGGACATTTGACAAGGCCATGAACACATTGTCTTCTACATTATGTGTAGGCTAATCAGTCAGAGGCACTTTAACCATTTAAAGGAGCTAGTCTTGTGGAATAAGCTTTAAGTGGTGGCGTACTATACTAGTGGGGGAGTTAAGACCCTATTCCTCCCAACTTCAGTCTCCAGTGTTAGTGTATGTATGGTATGGAGAGCGTCTATGTAGGCCATGTTTATCTCCATTCACAGCGGGGAGGCTGTTCACATCACTGCCTTTAGCTTTCCGCTCTGCTTTTCTCCACTTCCTAAAAGAATTTCCTGCTAAACAGATTTACACAAATTCAAACAGGACGGACCGTAATATTTTGGTGACTCAGTGATCAAAGTTCTCAAAATATTCCCAATCTGTATGTGCCCAAAATGGCTTAAAGCAATTCTGGTGAATCAAACACAGATTTACTTGCCTCACCTATAAGGGGTCTCATTCCATTTACATACGTAAGTGACATGAAGCATTAACGACCTCCCACGAGGTGGTTGCTTATCTGGGGGATCAGGAGGAGGCAGTGGATGGAGGGTGAAGTGCTGGGTCGTACTGTGAAGCAAACACAGAGGGGATTTGAGAACCACACACTGAGCAAGGCCCCTTAGGTTTCTCAGAGGTGGGCAGCAGACATATACTGCAGAATTAGAGCCAGTCAATCACAGTGAAATGATTTAAAGCTGAGCTAAGAATAGCGGTGTAAGATCATGGCACTTTCTTTGGACATTTTGCCAGAAATTTCCCCAATTATGTTACTTGAATCACAAGCAAAATTGTTAGAAATAAGGATGAAGAAAGAGGGAATCATTTCATTCAATTTAGTTAATTAAGCCTTTTGGATATTATAATAAGTTAATCCTTTAAAATGATGATGCAAAAAAGTATAATGTACAATAAGCATTGCATTGCTTGCACAGTTTTTGCTCCTAAAGCAGCACTATGTAATATTTTTTGTCAAAACTGAAAGAAGTAGCATAACTAGTATGTAGTGTATGCGTGCCGCTGTGAGTTACCCTGTAAAGCCTGAAATAATTATGTAAAAGTCAGAGATACCATGACAGATTTCACGAGAGTTCTTTAATTTCATACATCCTTTTTGTATTAACTTCACATACACAGGTCGAAAAAGAAGGCCTGACTCAATGTTTAGGTCTCAAATCCAAAATCAACATTATCCTAATAACCTGAAGATATAATGACAATAGTAGATCATTTACTCACATCCTCACAAGATATGTCTTTCACTAAGTTTTGACTGAGTTCACTTTGAATACTTTTTCAATGTACTCTCAGTCATGAAATTCATCCGCTTGTGAGGGCCTGAAGCACAACTGATGTGACAAAATGTTCTTCCATGCAGTGCGTGCAATTATTACCACCAGAGAGGCCTCCAAATCCCTAAAGTTTACACAGTGTAGCTTAAAAAAATCTGTTCCTAAATGAATTTTGACTCATGTGCAGTTAGTTATTATAAAAGCCCATGCAGATGTTTGACTTTGACCTTCCCATATAGTAAGCCCCACCCCCTCATCCAATGACAGAAAAAACACGTTTTTACACTATATGCAACTTATTTATTTCCTTTTACAATTGTATTATGAAATTTCTGTTAACAGCATTTAGTGTAATGTTATAAAATAGTTTTTAAATCACATTCTTTTTTTCTGTATTGTATGTTTTTTTTGGCCCTCAGTCAACCACAGGTAGTGCACAAAAAAGTTTAGGTAGTCCAGCTATAGAACATTTACATTATGCAAATGTTCTCTAAACTTTACAAAAATGATTCTTTTAAGAACATTCAGTTGAAAGTCGTTCTTATTAAAGAAGAAAAAGTGGGTGCTCATAACCCATTTTGGCACCTTTATTTTAAACTATGTCGTTTTTTTACATAAATCTGACAGCAAACGTCAAATAAATGTAATAAATACATTTTTGGACTGTTATAGACTTCGAACCAAGGCTGTAGAATTCCCCCTCCAGAATGCTTGAAACACCTTTACGTTGAAGGTGAATATTTTGGTTTTGGCTCAGGTAAGCTGTTTTTCTCCCTATCAGCTTTCGGTGAGAGTTCAAAGACAGTAATGCATGAATGCAGAATTATGTATACAGTACAATACAACTGAGCTCTATCCCTTTACAATACAAGTCCACACTAGTTGATGACAGGAAGCAGAGGGAACAGGCAGGCTGAGTTTGTGGTATTGTTTAAAGAGTGAAATCCCTATCCTCTTACTTTTGTCACAAGACTTTTGTCATGTCTTTACATTGCGCTTTGAAGTCATTTGAAAAGCTTGGAGGTAGCACAGATGTAACCAGTGCAATGGCCGTTGGGTTATTTATTTAACTGGAGAAAAGCTACAAGCGTATGTTCTCCCTTTTCAGCTGCCAGGCTTGTTGTGACAGTGGCAAATGAAACTCCACAAAGGGGAAAGTAATGAAGAGGACACAGCTGACAAAAGAGGAGAATCAATAATACAGCCAAGAAAGTGTGTTGGAATCTCTAGTAGCACTACACTCGACACTCCTGGTGGCTTCTCTGATGTGCGGCTCAACTTAATTTTGGATTACAAAAGAAACATGTCTCTTTCTTCTCTTTTCAAAAGCTTGACACATTTCATAACACTGTCTGCCTCTCTCTCTCTCTCTCTCTCTCTCTCTCTCTCTTTTCTCTCTCTCTTCTGCTCTCTTTTTCTGTCAAATACATCACAGAAACAGTTTCAGGCTGTTAAACACACAGTACAAACAGGTCCTGAAATTAGTACTGTTTCTTTTGTGGAATCACACTAACACATCCTGGTGTTAATCCGTAAGCCATATATGCAGACCATCAAGGCTGAGAACCACAATCAGTAAATGCCTCACCTCTGCCCCTCTGCCCTTAGTAACCACATTTTATATCGAACCATGAACAGTCAAACAACCATTTGCATGCTTAAATGGTTCTTTGCATGGAGTATGAGAGTTCAGTTTGATGGAGAACATGTTGTATATGGTTCTAAACAGCAGCATAAAGGGTTCTTCTATTGTTATAAGCTTGACATTGTAACAATAAAAGTACCCTTTTAAAAAGTTCTATGTAGAACCATATACAACACATTCGCCGTCAAACTGAAGAACCATTTGCCATGCAGAGAACCATTTAAACATACAACTGGTTCTTTAAGTATTCACTGTTATGTATTAAAGAGCCATGTCTATTAACATAATAACATAAAATATTTTTCTCTGCAAGACTATTGACTCTCTGTGTGAGATATTGTGACTGAGTGTTGAGCTGCGAGTGAGCAACAAGGGTCAAAAGGGGAGGGGTGAGAGAACCATGCCATGAAAACAATCCATGTCTTTCCCAAAAGTGACATGCCAAGATAAAACACACACAACTGCTCCTTTCTTTATATGAAAACATACTGCGTGCACAACTGCCACAAGAAAAAAGCATTTCACCACAATAAAACACTTTTAGAAACGCTGATGTGCTTGCTCAACTACAAAGGCGAAAATCTGGTTTGCTTCAGGCTTTGTAAATCATACGCACTTCCTTTTAAATATATTCCATCAGTGTTACTGAAGAAAATTTGCGCAGTGCAGAAATTAAAGGACATCTAAAATAGGTGAAAATTGCATTTTAAAACTGCCGTGAAAAGGATTACATTAGGATTAAACTTCAAAAAAATCTCACAAGCAAGCAATAAGCAACAAAATTGCTATAAAAATGTATATGAAAAAAATGTACATGAAAAAAATCTCACAAGCAAGCAATAAGCAACAAAATTGGTAGGAATTAAGAGCAAGTCTGAGTTTTGTGGCATCTCAACCAGCAGCAAAATTTGGGGATATATTCTGCATTAAACTCCACGTAGGCTAAACAGGCTCAGCCATCCACAAGTAACACTTTTCATACATTTTTTCCTACTTTTCCTTCATCTCAGTTCAAATAACAAGAGAAGACAACAAGATTTTGTTAGTTTCGGTAAAAAGGAGAGTACACTGTTATGAAATGTTATTAGAGCTCCCATTCTCATGCATGGATTAGTAGTGAGGAACACTGGATTACAGGGTCCCTGCTGGTATGTCAAAGAGCCTGGCTGGCCCCCTCCACATCCAGTTTAAAGCAGAAGTTGCCTTTTTGTGCTGCTCTAAAATCAACGTTCCAAAATCCTCACCTACACTTCATGAATGGAACTGCAACGCTGATCTTAGATAAAGGTTAAAGGGCAACTTTTGTCAATTACAGGTACCCCATCCACTGCCCCATTCCAAATATGCTCTTGTATAGGTTAAGTCTACATCAATGATTCACCAAAGCTAATGAAGGAGCTTATCCACTAATCAAAGGTCACAGCTGAGCTATAACTGCCCCCTCATTCCCAGGGATTTGACTCAAGGCTATATCCTGTCAGAATCCAAACAATAGGATGGAAGATACCAAGAGGAGCCTTTCTAGAATCTGAAGGATTATCTCTTTGTGCTAATGTAAGGTTTTCCTTTGCTAGGTGGAGGGCGGAATAAGGAAAGAAGCTGGCCCTACATCAACGCAAAGGGAGCACTTCTATTTGGAAGAAGCTGATTCTTAGCCTGCCAAACACTAATCCTTTAGGTGAAGGTAAGGGTCAAAGTTAAAGAAGCTAAAGGAAGAGGGTTAAGCACCAAGCGGGTGCTAGATAGCATTTAGGTAACAGACAACATCTTTAGTACCCTACACTATTCTGTCACTCACATCTTTCAGTGCACAAAGATAGTTTGGAACTTGTGGTACGCCTGAAATTCAACAACCAAGCTGTGTGTTTAAAAAGCTTGGGTAAAGTTTAGATTTGCTTGGTCTAGCTTGTTTTTTATGGATAACCAACCACAATAATCACTTCCATCAAACAGCCTTCCATGTCAAACACAGTGTTTGGACATGCCACTACTGCCCCCTTTGTGTCAGAAAAGAAAACATGTCAGTAATGTAGAAAAGAACACTCTTAAAATAAAGATTTGTGAATGCTTCTTGGTTTGGATACCTGCTGCTAAAAAATCAGTTGCTGTAGAATCTTTACATTATGTGGAGGTTCTTTAAACTTCTTCACACCAAAACGTCTCATTTACAGAATGATTCTTTAAACAATCGTCTATTGAAAAGTTCTGTGGGGAACTGAACTTTGTTCTTTTACAGCTCCCGTTTGGACTCTTTATTATTAAAAGGATACTACTTGAGTGATGACAGAGAGTAAAATGTTTAAAATATCATCCTTGTCCAAAGAAAAACATGTTTCTCCAAATTAGTAACTTTCCAGGAGAAGGCAAATTTTGAATGTAAGTTAACGTAAAGCGATTTTATTCCAAGTGATTTCAGAGTTTCTAATTCACACAATATAAAGGACAGCTGCCATGTTTAAATGACGTAGAACAATAGAAATCGACAAAACATTTTCTTTAAGAAGCTTTTTATTGAGTTAATCATGGCGAAGGTTATTAACCCCTTACTGACAAGCCATGAGCCTGCCGGCAGGCCCAAAGTTCTATTACACAGTTCTATACCCTAAGAAAAGCTCCATTAGTTTGCACTGAAGTCCCTGTTGTTAATGAATAATAAGCCTTAGTATGCACCAAGCCTGGAATGTTAAGGGGCTAAGAAATGACTATGAATTATCTAGTAACTATTATAAAACTATGTGAGTGAAGTAAACTTAGGGTTTAAGGGTTAATAGAGGGTGGTGACTATAATGCATATTCAAACAAACTCCACTTAAACACACACACATACCCCCCCACCCCCAACCACACACACACACACACACACACATATGGTATCATATTAACCATGTACTAATGATTACCTTGTTTTGACTGTTTCTCTGTTCAAGTGTTGATGAAGGATCAGGTCCTACGAACTACTCAGTACTTTGCAAAAGTGAGAGGCCAGCCTTTCATTTAATCCAGTCATTTACAGCCATTAAGTACAAGTTATTCCGGAAGATAAGCAGAGTTTATTAGAAATCCTGTTTTCTTTGTATCTTTTAATCAATTTTTTAACTGCAGTTTTAGAAACATATTTGCCTTTAGCTTTACCCACTCCTCAAGTGGATTATCTTATATCTAATCTCCTCAGACAGATCTCCTGAAGTATAAAGCAGTGCTTAATGGCCATTATGACTAGAATTTAGTCTTTAATAAAGTGTGGTTTCGACTTTTCCACAGTGCTGTGTGCTATTTTTTTATCCTGGGAAGAACTGCATAATAAGTGCTCATGCAACCTAAAAAAAACACACTTTTGTAGGGTCCATCTTAAGGTAAATGATTGACTTGTGGTTGTATCATAAGATGAAACAGAAAGAAAAATAAATCAGAGATATTTTAGAATGTATCCATAGTTTTCCTACACAATAGTGAGATGTCATAAATAGAAAGGGGACTTTTGCTTAATTCTTATGCTGCTCAGATATTTCTCCTGAGAAAGAACCCAGTAACCTGATGCCTCCTCTTGTGTATGATTACATATCCCAATAGTCATACACTGTACTCTGATTTGCCAAGATCCACTCATCTTCATTCGAAACTACACTCTTATCTCTGCTTCTGTATCTCAAGTCTCATTTTTGTCTAATGCTACTTCTCTGAATTAATTAAAGAGTTTCCTGAGACATGAAAGAGCAACATGAAAGTGTATTGCTAAATGAGAACTGTTTAATTTTCTGATTTTTAAACGCTCATTGTAAAATGTCTGGGCCAGTCCAAATAGGTCAACAACTGTGGTGCAGTCCTTTCTCCTGTCTTCATAGCAGTGCTTCCCCCTCCTGAATGTAGATGCATGGTGAATCTTCAGTTCCTTTGACACACAGATTTGGAGAGGATCTGCAGATATTGAGTAGGGGAGAATAGAGAGATGGAGAGAATAGCCCCCCATGGCTCACCAAGTCTGTCAGAGCAAGAGGGGGAGGAAGCTGGCAAGAGTCTTCCAGAAAGACAAATAATGCCTGTGGACTCCAGGCTTCTCTCAGAGCATTCATTCCACTGCTTTCTCTCAATCGCACCCCCACATTCTCTCTTCCTTTCTTCATGTTTTTGGGTTGCTCTCATCCGTTTCAGCTACAAGATGTAGCTGTAACTCAACAGCACGAGGCAACTGAAACTGAAAGCTGCCCAGCAAGATGTCCCTCTAGGACACCAAGGTTTATGACACTTCTGTTCTTGGTCACAATGTCTGATGAGAAAGAGCAAAAGGAGGATGGCCTTGAATCCCTGCACAGAAGAAAAGTGTGTGCACATACAAACATGTTTAAAAATGTATATGAAATATGTCCTTTCATGTGGCAGAAAAATGTCTACATATGTTTCCCTATATCCAACATGTATGTGCAATATATCATCACTATCATAAAACTATCACTACCAATATTCAGCCCCCAACCCAATCCTTTGCCCTGATGCAGTACTCTTTTGAGCAGCTTTATAAAAATTCACTTGAGATGTTTCCCAATAGAAAGATACACATACAGTGCAATCTTGCTGTTGCTAATTTTATGGATAGATGGGGGGCTTTTGGGGGGGGCTCAATGTTTTTTTCATTTATCTTTTTTGCTATGGAAATAACATATTTTGTACATAAGCATAATTTGTATTTAAGCACACACCTTTAGATCAAAATGTCTTTTAGACATGTCTTTTCACGCAGGTGTCTCCAAACTGTTTTTTGACAGTTAGGGAATAAAACTTTTTTTTTCAATGTAAGATTGTTGTTGTTATTTTTAAGAGACAGTAAGTAGTGTATGTGTAGCCTACCCATTCAGGAGAAGAATAGAAGTACATGTATTTACCCACATCCAAAATATAACTGCAGTATATATGTCTACATACAGCATGTTACAGCACTGAAATTCCATCCACTCTGCTGCACTGACACTCCGCAGCAGATGCAGTGAATGTACAGCAGGACACTCTTACATCATAAGACGTGAGAGTGTGTACTATGGACTCACCCTGCTGTTGCTGCAGTTACTGCTCTACAGCCCAGTGCACCACACCTCTGTTTAGTTGTAACTGGGGTCCTGCTGACATCACATGACCAGCTCTGACCAATTTCTTGTGCGGACTGTTTTTCCTCTGGTGGTGATATAACCTGTTCTGGCATCTCTTCGCCGGATCTCTTATTTTCTAGCAACAGGAGGGCTTCCTCACCCCCTCCTCCCTCCTCTCTCTCTCTCGCTTAGTCTGATCTTAATTACTGCTTGTAAAGACACTTGTTAAATAAATCAGATCTCTTGCATGCTCCATCTTCTTGCTGTCTTTCTGGTTGATTGTGTTTTTTAATTATTGTCAAAGTCATTTTTTGAGAAATTAACTGAAAGGCTGAGGGCACATGCAGAAAAAGGAATGTTGTTATTCCTCTGTCTGTGGCATTTATACCCAAAAGTTCTGCATTTGAACATAAGCAATGAAGCACTTCTAAATGAAGGCTAAGGAGATGCAGACTTGATGCAATCAGCACTCACAGTCATGTACTGCCCTCTACTGGTAGGAAACAATGAGCACGTATGCATGACTCGGAATAAAAGGTTAAATATGTTTTGCAAAGCTATATTGTGCTCTGTGATATATAGATACACACACACATTCACCACTTTCATAGGGATCAAGCATTCAGGCCTGCACCACACATGCACTCACCCATTCGGCCAGTTTGCACTGAAGTCCCTGTAATACTGAATAATAAGCCTTTGTATGTAAATCATATGGGATTTAAAGGGGTTAATACTGTGTTAGGGATTCGTCCTAAACCTGTAAAGGCCAACACGTTGGTATACATTCTGTGTTCACAATAGCACAAAAAACACAAGAGCCAAATCTTTAATACTTTCCATCCACAGTGACTGCTGTCTCTGTCTCATTCTGACCACCCACAACTAGCATGTGGAAGAAATCACACATGCACTTCTCTTTAGGCTGAACATATCAAGCATGCCTTACAAAATGAAAAATTTACCATTAACATTCCTCCATAAAAACTGCCAAGCGCTTATCAGTTTATCAGTTCCTCTCTCTCTCTCTCTCTCTCTCTCTCTCTCTCTCAGCTACAACTACAACCTGAATTTAATTATCATTTTATTGGTTACTTTGGTTTTACAGCAGAGGTGTAAACTTGTTTTTTTTTCTAGACCACAGCATCCTGCAGAGATCAGTGTTTTTTGTCTTTTAAAGCTTTAAGTTCTGAATGTCTGTGAAGGCTTTTCTAATTAGCTGAATTGAATCATGTGTGTTTAACTGCAGAGCTGTTGCCAGGAAGGAACTCAGTTTGGCCTCCCTGTTTTAGAGTGAAGAGGCATATATGGCCTGGCCTAAAGTCACAGTTGTTTGTGGTTTTGCCCACAAAGGGCACAGTAACGCTAACATGCTGAACTGTGGGACCAACACTGAGGGGATATCTGGTCTATGGATATAAGGATATATGGATGCGGTGATTGTGTGCAGAGTGTGCAGTGTGTGCCGCTTGCTAAACAGCGCTCCAAATCACTGTGCTGTTTACTCTTAGACCTCCACTGTGATTGGTCTTTTTGGTGTCACAGGGTTCCCAGCATCGCTGCACTGCGTGTGTTCGGTAGTAGTCTGATTTCGTTTAGTTCTTTCATTTGAAGTATACGACTAGCTTTAGTACAACAACATTCAGGATAGCGTGCATTTAATGTGTGTTTAGTGTGGGCTTAGGTTTTGCAAATTTGACAAACAGGACACACATGGACACTTAACAGAAAGCACACGAACATACTCAAGAAGAAATATACCTTTTGAGTAGTACTGATTCATTCATGTTTTACTTTTGATATTTTCTGTGATATGTTAGGGTCATTTTTTATTTAGTTTCAGTTGTAGTTTTGGTTTGTAGTAATACGCACTGTGACACAGCAGGTGTTTGATAAGGGCAGAATAAAATGAATCAAAATCAGAATCACTTTATTTTGCCATGTATTTTACACGTACACAGAGCTTGTCTTGGTGAGTGCACACAGTTATGACATGTAACATACTAAACAGGCCAGACAAACAAATAGGGTATTTTCAAAGAAAATGCTATAATAGAATAGTGAATAATAAAGACCCAATGGAGAGGAGCTAGAGATGTGTGAGTACACGCACATATGCAATAACAATACCTATAGCCTACCTATACTGACATACACTACTAAAACTATTATATACACAATATTATATGTTATGCATGTTTGCTGAAATTAAAGTCTTTTGCGAATAAGCAATTTGTTACAGAAGAATTACTGTAACACTGTGAGGGGGTCTGATGGTTTAGTTTAGGTTTAAAGTGTGAGGGGTGCATTGTGGTTAATGAGTGATACAGTTGTGGGGACAAAGCTGTTAGTTAACAACAGTCGACCGAGCTCTGCTTTCCTTAAAGACAGCCAAACACAGATTTTTTTAGTAATTCTGTTTTAGTTTGTCTACTTTCCTTTTTGATTTAGCTAGTTCTGCAGCGGACTGGATCGTTTTGATTTAGTTTCCGTGTGTTTGGAACCTTTTTATTACAGTTGACGAGCAGATTTTTTGACTGCTGCTTTTGATTTAGTAATAGCTTTATTTAACTGTACAGGCTGTACAGCAGAGGTCACCAACCACAAGCCTGGACATCTGCCTTCCTGATGAATCCACAGCCTCTTCAGAAGGCCTTTACTGAATGACGGAATAGATGGATTCATTTACTGCTGTGGAGAAGAAAAAAAAAAACTACAGTTGTTCTGATGAGCATCTTCTGCCTATACCTGCTCCTCTGCTTCCCCAGTCACTGTACTGTTTTACTGATTTATTGTAAAGTACATTGCCCTGCGATGGACTGACGGCCTGTTCAGGGTGTATCCTGCCTTCCGCCCGATGACTGCTGGGACAGGCTCCAGCACCCCAACCCCCACCCCCCTGCGACCCTAAGGGAAAAGTGGCTTAGAAAATGGATGGATGGATGCATGGATGGATGGATGGATGGATGGATGTAAAGTACATACACTCAGCACGTATAGTCATTCTAGTCTAAGCAGGTTGTGCTGGAAGCAGGTTGTGCTGGATCTGTGAACTGGCAAGTACAATGATCTGTTACAAACTACCACCACTGGAGGGCGGAATGGAGCGCCATCCTAACACCATCGATATCCGCCTCACACTGTTCACCATGTCAAACTCATCATTATCACTGGTGTGGAAACTTTTATCGGCCCAACAGACAAACTTGGTTAGGCTTCACAAATAGACACGAAGAGTTAGAAACTCCGTGTCACATACAGCATGAATGCATGGGGGGGCTCGTTTCCGTGTGAAGGGGCGATGTAGGTTAGCTGAAGGGGAAATGACTTCAAACTGAGGAAGTTTCACAACATCGGAAAAGCCCTCAGAGTGTACCGGCCAGACGCGATTGCTCTTTCTCCCTCCCCGAGTTAATGTCATAGCGCGTGAGTGTGTTTTTACCTGTGCTTTAAGCAGTTCTGGTTCTGGATCGGTTCAGTATGAGCAGCGCTGTGACGGCGGACACCTTCATCAGGAAGCTGAGTCAGTCCACCCTGAGGAAGCTCTCAGACTTTCTGGACCCGCAGGACGCGTGGAAAACTGTCCTGGTGGACATCCAGAAACCCACAGGGGAGCCGAGGTACTCTCAGCTCCACCTCAGGTAAGACAGGAGCTCTAGAGACCGTGTGTTATTATAAGGACACCTCGTCGCCGCCCCGCCTTACCTGAGCCCTGTGCTTTAGTAATGATGCAGTAGGAAGGTGTTAGCCACAACCTGGACATTTTGATGACGGTACATTGATGTGAGGATTTTATTGCATTTAGATGATTAGTTCTGGATCATAGACGCCACTCCAACTCATCCCAGAGGTACTGGATGGAGATCCATCCACACGTCTACGGCTCCACAGACCAATGCTTTATATCCCCCCAGGTCCTGGAGGCCCACTGCTCTGCACTTTTGACTGCTCTTCCTGCCTTAACTCACCCACTTTAACTCAGTAAGGTGCTGTTAACAAGCTCATTAGTTGGATCAGGAGTATGGGGAGGGGGGGCACTAAATGTACAGGGAAATGGCCCCCCATGACCAGGGCTGAGAAACACTGCACTGACAGCTGCTTCAGAGTGTCCCATTCCATTAGCCATGCCTTTCTATGTACATTATACCAACTGAGTGTGTGCAGTTACACAACACCTGTGTTAGCAGTGCGTGCACTTCAAAGTAACTAAATTATCTGTCTGTCTGTCCGTCAGTCAGTGAGCCTGTCAGTCAGTCAGAGATGGTTCAGTACAACTTTATCTTTTCTGATACTGATAACGATAATAAAACCTTGAGTATCGCCTTACTGATCTATCTGATAGCTGATACAACAAACCCATTGATTTACCATCTCTATTATCTATTCATCCGTCCATCTATTCCACCATCTGTCTACCTCTATTTATGGGTAATCACACATTTCTTAGGCACTTGTCAGTTTATTGCTACCACTTGACTGTCCTTCACACATGAGACTAACACCCACATAGCGAGCATTGATCCGCTGGCTTGATAAAGTAAGCCTGACTGTTTGCCACTGCTGCTCCACCCTCAGACCACCCAGGTTGTTGTCCTGCATACAAGGTCTAACGAGTTTTAAATCTCCTCAAACCGATTTTAAATTTATGCAGCCTTTTATTTTAGATAATATACTAAGACAAGCATTACCAACAACAGAGAGAAAATAATGACTAAGTCTGATATAAATGATTTCATAGAATATAGTTTTGCTGACACTGTGCTAAATTACATTTATTCTCTACAGAAACTAAAGAAAGGAAGGAGGGAAAAATAAGTAAATTGGGCTGTGAGTGGAAAATGAGGGAAAATAAGTTTTGTCTAATACTCTGTGTAACCACTGGAGGGCCACCTGGAAAGCACTAAGCAAAATGTCTGTCGTCCACCAGCTTTGTCATCAGCAGGCCAACAGTGGCCCGCTATCCTCTTGGTGTCAGGGCAGACTTTTCATAAACAATGTTTTTTTTTCTTTTTACAGGAGATTTGAAAGATTGGTGGCCCAAGGTAAAAGTCCTACAGTAGAGCTGTTGTATGACTGGGGGACCACAAACAGCACGGTGGGAGAACTGGTTGAAATTCTTGTCAGACACAAGTTGTTAGCTCCTGCTAGAGTCCTTCTGCCAGGTAACACATTCTTTCAAATAAACATCAGCCTGTTAACAGTAACAATAGTGATGGCTATATTCCAAAATACTAAGAACTGTAAATTCACTGAGGACTATAAATATGTTTTCAGTTGTAGAAGTAGAAAACTACTGTTACAGTGATGTCAAAAGTACAATTTCGTAAATGTAGTTAATATGTGCTTCTGAAACCAGATATAGCTGCACCACCTGCTGCCACAAATAGCAGAAGAGAAGCAGAAGATGATCCTTCTACTAAATTCTACCAAGAAGAGACTGCACTTTGTGGGGGGATACTGACTAAAGCAGCAGCAGTAGAAGAAACACTTTACACTCCACCTGACAGCACCACAGAGCCAGAGGAAAATCAGGAACGTAACGATGAAGGTGTGACTGTAATCATGCATGTATACTGACCAATCTTGCTTTAATAATTACAGTAACATTTTATTTGAATGATATGATAGATGCAGACTTTTAAAGTACAATGATTATAACTGTTTTTATAATGCATGATTTGAAATAATTGATTTCTGATCCTTCTTGGATTCAGGATTCTACACTTTCACATATAAAGAGCTGACGCAGATCACAGGGAGCTGGGATGACAGGCCAGTTTCAGATGGGGGCAGGAAGCTGGGGGAAGGCGGGTTCGGAACTGTGTTCAAAGGCCTCCTGTACGGCACGCCTGTAGCAGTAAAGAAACTCAATTTAGTAAGTGCTTGGGTGACTAATATACCATACTTTATGAAAATGAGCAAAAAAGTTTTGGTAAAAAAATAAAATATATTTTAATTTGAATGCAAGAATTTTTGTGTGCTGCTTGTGTTATTTTTTACCCGTTCATATTTTTAAAAAGAAATCCATCATAGCACAAAATTAGTACCTCTAATAATAATAAGCTTAATGAACTTCTTCACATACTGACCCATTATATATAAAAACAGAACATATGTAAAATCCCTTTTTTGACCCTGGAGAAAGTGACAAAACTGACATAGAAATTAGAATGTCTGCAGACCCGATTATATGTTGATAATGAAGTGTAAGATGTTCCTATGTTGAAAATGTATAGTATCTTGTTTTAGATTATAAAATTCTAGCTCTGTATGTCGGAGGCCTCATCAGGCCCGTGTGTGATTGTAATCAATTGACAGGAGTCTTCTGCTTTGTACTAATTGTAATAATTGTATTCTACATGTATATACATACATACGTATGTACATATATATGTGATATGCATGATGTGAGCAACAAGGTCAACGTTTCTGCTCCTCTGCTTAAATCTAATATTCTGCCTCTGCTCTCCGCTAACAGGAAGATGACTTGTCTCCAGAAGAGCTGAAGACTCAGTTCAAACAGGAGATACAGACACTGACGAGGTGATGATAGCAGTAATCTCCCCCTTTTTTGGCCATGACTGATCTTGTTTCAGTGATGTTATTATGATTTCTTATGTTTTTTCAGGTTGAAACATGTGAATCTAGTGAATATGGTTGGTTACTCCAGTGATGGCCAGCACCCATGTTTAGTCTATGCTTATATGCCTAATGGTTCATTACTGGATCGTCTAGCGTGTTTGGTAAGTAAAGTCTCTAAATGTTTTGAACAACAACTGATTATACACTACAGAAAGGATTGACAGGTCTCTGACATTTGGTCTTATCCAAAGACGTTTATCTTTGGGTTACTCGAAAGAGTTTTGAACAAGCAACTGTGTGCTTATAAATCTGCAGTTTTCACTGTGTACTTATAGCTATGTAGTTATGATTTTGAGGTAGTTTACTATTATGTTATTGCTGGAGATCAAACCAATCCAGTTATTCCCAAATGGTGGTTTTACATGTCACTGCAGGGCTGACGTGGTTCTTCCACCTGTAAATAAATAAGGGCACATTCATAGATTAACTCTCCATGCAGGCAGGAAGCACTCCTCTTTCCTGGCGAGTGAGGTGTGCAATAGCACTGGGAACAGCCAGAGGACTGGAGTACCTTCACCAACACAACCACATCCATCGAGACGTAAAAAGGTATTCAACTATTTCACTGAACTCAGTCCATATTGCACATATTAAGAGGGCAATATTATGTGCTGTGTCAGGGTTTAGCAGATTGTTCTTTATGATGTATATGTCCATAGCTGGACAGGAAATGTACAGATGTCCTAATAGAAACATATTTCTCTGAAATGGTAACTTTACAGGAGAAAATAAACATTCCTCGTGTGAGATAAAGGTCATTTTGGTTCATTTCTATCAGCCAATATGTAATATAATGTTTTCACAGTGTAAAGAGCAGTTGGCATTCACAAATAATGTAGAAAAATCTTGAGGTATTGATATGGAAGTGACAATATATTGCATATCTTTGGAACTTTCTCTGCATTTTGCATTTTTGTTTCCCGTAATTGTTTTTTTTTTGTTTGTTTCATGCAACAGTGGAAATATTTTATTGGATGAATTATTCATCGCGAAGATTTCAGATTTTGGACTAACCCGTGCCTCGGCTAAGCACTCATGCACGACAGTGATAACAGAGAGAATTGTGGGTACGACGGCCTACATGGCACCAGAGGCACTACGAGGAGAGATCACCCCCAAATCAGATGTGTTCAGCTTTGGAGTGGTATGTTCTCATGCATGTAGAGAGATGCAGATATATAGCAAAAAGAATGCATCAGAAACAAAGTCCTCAACCAAAGGAACAGTTTTAGTATGACAGCTTCAGACCATAAGGCAGAAGTGAGTCACACTGCCAACAGTTTGGTCTGAAGGCCGCTACAGTGGAAAAATCCGCAGCCAGCATTTTACTAGCCACTTAGGTATCTAATGAATAAAGCATATGTTTAGTTCACTGAGAATAAGCTAAACCTGGCTGACTCTTGCAGGTGCTGCTGGAAATAGTGTCTGGACTTCCTCCAGTTGAGGAAAACCGGGACCCAAAGCTTCTGGTGAGTTTTGATTTTCCCATTACTTTCCACACACAATCAGTCTCAGTCATTCATGTGTGATACTTTTTAAAATGAAGGATTCTAAAAGAGCTCTTTTCGTTTCTTAAATAACACGTTCTGTTTTGAAGAGCCGTGGTCCCAATAACATTTGCGTCCTGTGTCTCTTTGTAATGTGCTTCCTGTATGTCTCTGTGTTGGGATGTTTAATGTCTTTCTCAGATAGAGATGAAGCATGAGATAGAGGATGAGGAGATTACACTGGAGGAGTTTGTAGATAAGAGAATGGAAGACTGGGATATGGAGTCTGTGGAGAAGATGTTTACTGTGGCTAGCCAGTGTCTGAAAGAAGGGAAGAACAGGAGGCCTCAGCTAAAGGAGGTATGTGTGTGTCATTTTAGCACAGCATCTTCTATCTTTTTATCTCTCTATAGCTACTGTATCTAGTGAACAGAACTTCCCGGCTTAAAAGAAAGTACTAAAGTATAAGGATTTCTACACTCAAAAAAAAGAAGGAATGACTTCTCTGATCTCTCCTGTTCCTGTTGGGCCCCTGAGGTAGGGCCTCAGCTTAATGTGTCACTGGATCCTGTGCAAATGTGTCAAATGTTAATTGCAGTGTGAAAATAAACAAAAAATGCTTTAGGATAAAATACAGCATTAAAGTGTGCTATAAATACATTCATTTTACATAACTGGCACAAGGCTTATACATGCATCAACGCCACTCCAGCATCACAACATGCATCATTGCTTTTAAATTTTTGTCTTTTCATCTATAGGTGGCTGCTGAGCTGGAGGCTCTTACTCACTTACAGCAGAACTAAGAGAGACTGAATACTCCTCTCATATTAAATTAGATGTAAAATTCTTGATTTTAGGTTAAAAAAATTTTTTTTAAATGTAAATATTTGTATGTATGTTAGAACAGAGTTTTTGTAATACTATTTCCCAGTAGGCTTATTAAAGAATCTTCAAACCAGTGGTGAGTGTTTTGTCTGATATTATATAATAAAGAAGTAATTATTAGTGATTTAAATATTTTATTTTTCTTTTAAAAAACATACAGAGAAAAGCATTCTCACGACCACCAGACATGAGACATAAGACACTATATAAGTCCATTTACATGGGAAAGGCATTGCCTTATTGTACAGATAACAGTTGATTAACAGTGGATTGCCTCTCATTTTCAGTAGATGCAGGTGCCCGTGGTGGCTTGTATCTTGTCACACTATTTTTCCTGACACCTCATGCTACAGTGTGCAGAGCACACAGCAGTGCTTTGTAAAAAGCAGCAGTAGCTATTGCAGTTTTTCAGTGATGAGCAACTCAGCAAGCTTTAATGGACATCTGAGTTGGGGTTCTTTCATTTCAAACTCATTTTAAGTAAACTAATGTAAAGCCATCCATTTCTATTCAGACTCCTCACAGACAAGTTCTGGAGCTCATTTTTCTCCTTATCTCCCAAACGTCTGCTGCATTATCTAGTGCAATATAAACCAATTTCACTTCTAAGGTTGCATTTCTCATCACTATGTCAAAATGTTTGGACACATCAGGGTTAACTGGATTCATTTCACCGAAACGGACCCCAACCCTGGCTGCGACTTCCAATATAACCCATGCCATGGCTACGTAGACAATCAAAACATGACAAAAATCAGATAACAAATAACAGAGCATTGACTGAATCAGTATATACATCACTTGCATAGGAAAATATGTTTCTTGGCAAATGGGAACATCAAAGTGATAGTTGTATCAAAAATGGGACTTTTATTATGTTATAAAAAGCAATGCTGAATGTTAAAATATTGGTGTCCAAACACAGTCCATAATACGTGAGATGTTACAGCTGTGTTTGTTTTAAGACATCTAGAACTTAGGCCTCGTGTGTAAAAATACAAAATATGACAGACATTAAAGCTGGAATGGAAAAATAAAGGAATGGGGTTTTGTGGAGGTCTCTTTGTTCTTTTTCACATTGAAGAACTTACACTTTCATGCTAAAACACTAACCATCCAGTACTGTAACAATTCATACTGCACTTACTGACCTTTGCACAATGTAAATCATGATTTTTTTCATGAGTCAAAGTGGTATAATCCATCTGAGTAAATAGCACATGTCTAAAATGGATGATGTTCCACCAGTGCTGTTCATGCTGTTTACCAAATTTAAGCATGAATCTTTTTTTTAAATGCGACATGTATTCTATGAATCCGCACTAGGAGAAATGTTTGATTCCTGACTTAATCCTAACCATGAGTGAAAACTCTTGCTCACATAATAATACTTTTCTATCAAATACCATGAGTGAGGCTACAGAGGTCAAACCACCATGTCAGTGTGTTCCTTTGTGTGCATAGTTCATCGTGAGGTGGCTGTCTTTGTGGCCTTGGGTTGAATCGGGGGTAACATATATTTATATTTTATAATGGTAGAGAGCTTTGTGTGAAACAGGCTTGGTTTCCATCATCTGGAATGTTCCACTGGAGCGCAGAAAGAAGGGAGTTTGGCCATGTGTGCATTTAATCAGCATCCTCCCCATCGCCACGCTGCCGAGTGATCCTGCGATCCCCTCTCCTTCCAGCAGGACCTTTGGGCTTGGCAAAGGCCTGCTTGTGAGCATGCTGTTTGGGGTGGACCTCCTCATACAGGAAGTCAGCGGTCAACTCATCACCATTATCAATTTCCAACTATAAGCGAGAAATGCATAAAAATAAAAGATGTTAACAACCCACAGCAATAATTAAAAGGCAACAAGATGTATTCCTTTTGCAACCAGTATTATCGACAAAGCAAAATAATCAAAAAGCCTCATACCTTTTTTTCTATCTCCATCTGCAGTTTGCTCTCCACCATGTCTATGAGAGGACTCTTACAGCTAGAGTAAAGCATCCTTTCTTTAATGCTGCAGCTGTAGCCAGGCATCGAGTAGATAAACACTGCAGCAGAAAAAAATGTTGTTATTACAAGAACAATGTGCAATAAACAAGCCTCGCATTCACAAAGTAAAATCAGAAAAGATTTTAAAAGCCTTAGCAATAAATGATACCAAAATGTTGGAATCACTTTCCTTCAGGGTTTCCTTTCCTGCTCCCATAGTTTCACTCAAAAAAAAACTTAGCCCAAGCATCCTTCTAAACCCATGCCACTGCTCAACCCATCAGAAATTTGTCAGGAAACTGTCCAATCTGGAAACACTGCCCTCCTTACCTACAATCTTCCACCAATATCATGAGCAAAGATATTCACCTATAGATTCCAGGTGGTCTCCCTCGTGTGAATGCTTGTAGAGGAAGAAGTGGTAACGCGCAGCATCTTTAGGAATCCTCTTGGGTAGATCTCTCACTTCTGTCCGGTCAGTGTTTGACAACATAATGAGCTCCTTGTCAAAATCTATCTTCTGTTGATAAATAACAGACACATATTTATTTACATTAGAATGAAAATCTACCAGTCTATTATGATTTCTTTTTTATATTTAAGCACTATTAAAAACTCACTTCACTACTGATCTAAGATCACTAATGAGATTCATTACCGACCAGTGTTTCAGCATTATTTTCTACACCCAGCTGGGGACCTTATGTACCGCACTTTTTACATTTACAACTAACTCAAGTTAATAGAACAGGAACTACACAGTTGAAGGGAGGCCTGCTCTCCTACAGTCAGTTTTTGTCTTACCAAATACGACTACCTACTGCAGAAAAGGGAATCTGAAACCAGACCAAGCGTCTAACTCTTATTGAGATGCTTGCCACAAAGTGCCACTTCTTTCTAAACTTCAATACCTGCACAGCAAAACTTCTGAGAAATTTCTAGAGAACATTGCTCTCAGATTCTTTGATGAAATGGTGGGAGGGGCAGATGTAACTGCCTTACCAGCTGAACGTAGTTAAACGTCTTGTCCCTAAACTTCTGCAATGCTTCCATTGCGTCTCCGTGCAAAGGGAAAGCAACACCCTGCAGGGTCTGCTGCTTGGTGTCCACACTGATGTCAGTTTGCACCTGCAGAAAAAAAAAACAGGTTCAGCACATAAATCACTATACTCTGCTTGAAATCAAGCAGAAACCCAAAACAAGCAAACTACTGCAATTATCACAACTACTAGGTGTTTCTTTATCAATTTCCAGATATTTTATGTTCCCTAATCCAGTGTAAACAATTATTATTTCCCTAAAATCAGCTCTGATTAATGTGTTGAGACCTGTCCCGAGTGATCTGTGAGTTTACTGTGTCATGACTGTGTTTTTGCAGGAGTGGCCAGTCTGGCTATGGTTTTAGCTCACAGTCTTTAGCACATTTAGAAAATTTTCAGCTATAATTTTTTTTTGTTCTTCTTTGAAATAACCTGCAAGCAGCATCAAAAATACATACTATACTTTTTTACAAAAGAAAACTAAGCTTTTGTCAGATATACATGAAGAACTGCAGTGTTCTGTGCCATGTAATGCAACTAGTATAACGTCATATGTTCTCTGTGGGCTGTGACAGAAAAGGCAGTCCCACTTCCTTTTTAGATTTTCTCCCTCTCTGACTGGCTTCCGGGAAGAGAGGAGGCACGGCTCTTTCTGCGCATTTCCTTATATGGTGTGAGTTCAGCACACACTATTCCCATTCAAAACTAGGAACTCAGCAATTAGAAGGGCAAGAGGCTAAAACAAACTGCTCTTTGCAAGTGCCTGGGGTATTGTGCTGTGGAGGCATACATCAACTGATAAATAAGATGAACAGTGTAAAGACATTAGATTGTAGGAAAATACAGAGAAAAGTAGAAGTCTGATGTACTGTTGCAGCAACATTCTACTTCACATATGTTTTGAGAAACACTTTTCCTGGAGCTGCAGTAACAGCAGTCAAGCACAGCTGCAGCCAATTGTGCTTCAATGAATGATTTTATCAATTTCCAAAAGTGTTGTTCATTTTAAAGCTTCATTCAGATTTCATAGTCAAGGTTAGAGACTTCAGTGATGGTGAGAGATGTGTGTGTACCTCACTGAGCTTAATCTGTCGCAGTTCCTCTTCAGCAGCAGTGAGGGGAAGAGGAGCAGACTGTGAAGTGATGTGCTTCTTGTATCCATTAAGAGAAATATCATCCTGAAGAAGAACAATTCAAAAGGGGGGAGGGGTGCTGTTTACACAACTTATCGTCATGAATCTTTATGAGAGTAAGGAATAAAAAACTTTAAGCTCAAAAGAACTCATATGTGGAACTGTAGGCTTTCAATTCCTGAAAATGGCCTCATCTGAATTGGTTGTTCTAATATGATATAATATTAAAGGCCAACCCTGTTTAAGACAACTAAGATCATTTAATGGCCCATTCTGTGATGTTTGTAAAAATGTTCTGTCATCTCTTTGGTCAAGGCAAAGAAGGGGCTTGAACCCATTCTTTATAAACAATGAGACACACATTGTAGCTGTAGACACTTTTGTTTCCTTTGTTTTATTATTATGAGAGGGGTCATGTGCTTCTCCTTCCTTTACCTTTATAAGAAAGTCGCCATTGTTTTAGAATCATAACCGTGTCTGTACCACAAATAATGAAGATGCTGACTGTTCACTGCTTTATCATTAATCAAGAGCTCACTGTGTACTTATCACGGTGTTCCTTTTAGTAATGTACTTTACTGACCTTTACAGTGCCGAAAATCTCATCTTTAATGTGGCCGCCTCCAAACTCCTTCTTCACCGTAGCTCTGGTAGCAGCATAAAGCATTTTATGTCGCACCTATAGGAAAAAAGAAAGGTCAAAATTACAACAAATGGCATTATATATTTTCTCTTAAATAGGAAGGTGACTTGCTTTGATAGTTTAGCTCAGGAGCTTCCAAATCTACCCACAAAGGGCTGGTGTGGCTGCAGGTTTTCATTCCAACAAAGCAGGAGATCACATGATCAAATGTTTGAAGCCTGAGAGGAACGGATTAAACTAGTGGAATCAGGTGTGCTTCTGCTTATTTGGAGTGAAGACCTGCAGCCACACCAGCCCTCTGTGGATAGGACTGGACACCACTGGTTTAGCTACTAGGTCATTCTCACCACTTTAAAACATGTCCATAAATATTTGAGTGTGATTAGCACAACACAGATGAAAATGGATTAATTTAATTTAGTAAATTGTGCTATTATTTGTTATCCGGTGTCGACCGGAGGAGGATGGGTTCCATTTTTGGGTCACGGCACCTCTCAAGGTTTCTTCATCGTACTCTTAAGGTGTTTCTCCTTGCCACTGTTGCCACTCACTTGCTTACGAGGGCTTGGACCTGGAGTTTTCTGTAAAGCTGCTTTGTGACAATACCTGCTGTAAAAGCGCTATATAAATAAACTCTGACTTGACTAAACCAAGCTCTATATAGCACAACAAAACACCTGAGGAGTTCGTTTTTCTCATTTTTTGGGGGCACATTTTACTGAAATTCTAATTATCGCATTTTTTCCCACACATTTCCTAGGAAACTGTGCTGTGAACTAAAACAATGTGACAAAAGTTTTTTAGCTATAGACACTTTTGTTTCCTTTTTACTTGTGCCACATAGCAAAATGTAGTAAAAAGAAAGAGTCAGTGACTGTCAGTGTGTTGTGGTAATCAGAATCAGAATCCTTTATTGATCAATAAAAGTTAAGAAGAAAAACGAAAAAACACGAACGGGAGCTACTGTAACAGGCAGCATGCATGCACGCGCACTTCAAAAATGTAATGTAATGATGTATATATAGCTTTAAATTACTGTAGTACACAGACAACAGTACACAGAAAAACATCAAAGCTTCTTGTGTTGCAGTAAGAAGTATCTGATCACTTAAATTTGAAAAATATTACTAATTATTACTAATATTACTAAAAATTCTATTAAATTATGCAGGTTTATTTTATAATTCTACCAGGCATCAGTGGTAGTATATCCAAAAAAGGGAAAAGGGAACATTAAGTTTTACTTGCTTTAATTCTCTCAAGTTGCGCCCAAGTATTTGTCATGTTTGTCAGAATAACTGTACTGCTCTAGGGCACAACTGCAGTGTCAGACAACCAAACAGACAACCATGTAATCACAACCAATCACAACTCTTTCATATTTACTGCAGATTTTTCATTTTTATGATCCTGACAGCTGCAGTGGTATTTTCCTTCTACACTGAAAACAGTAATATAATCTGCTAGTGAAACAATGAGTCCCTAGTCAAACACAACCTATAATACAACATAAATCTGGCTGAAAAAGAACTGAAACTGCAGTACTTCTGGGCAGAAGTTGCTTGTACAGACCTACAACAAATGGCAAAAACAGCCATTACTACAGAGGTGCTACATCTAGGCTCCTTTATTTTCTGCGTAGAGTTACCTGATGACATAACACTTCACAATACAAAGACAAGCTAATGGCATTTCTGTGCTCTTCATATGCAGAGTTCTGAGATACAATTCAGTTTGGAGTCTCTATGTAAACTGACACTACTGAGTATAAATGCCAATGTAATTTATGAAACCTTGCCTGGCTTCTCTGCAGATGCTATAAATGTAAGAAATCTAGAACTAACTTCCCCTCCAGCGTCCTACTCATTTAGAAGACAGAAGGCGCTTATCATAGGCTAACATTTCTATTTAAAGCTTTAGGTGAACAAACCTTTTAAACGGGTACAAGAATAACTGCTAAACTGAACTCAGATGTGTGGACAACTTCCATATATATCTATCGCCTCATAGCCTCCTGGAATTGTGCTGACAGGTCTAAACCTGTTACAGTCACACAGAGGGTAAAAATGTTCAGCCTTGGCTCCTCTCCATTCTTATTGGCTAAAGCATTTTGCTTTGGGCGGCAGATTCCGTTGCTGAGCCAATCGGTGTGGATCATAGTGACACTTTTCCCTTTTCACTTTAGAAAAGAAAGTCTTCTATGGCAGGACAACTGCAATCTAACATGCACTCATACCCTGTAACAATCACATACTAAAATACATCTGAAGCTAAGAATTACTGAATCCCCTGAATTATGAGGATGTTAATCAATCAAAATACATATAATGCTAGAGACACACTACCAGCTAGCTAACACTCTTGCACACTGAAATGACATAGCATGAAATTAAGTCTATTATTAAACTTCAACACTTATATTAACACCAGCTATTCAAAACTGTAGCCTAAAACTGCAGATGCCTCTAAGCTACTAACATCTGCCAAAGCTTGCTACTTTGTGTGGGGTGTTTTAGTGGGTTTACCAGGCTAATGATGTAAACTCAGCATGCAGCAGTGCTAGCTTGCTCATGGCAACAGTCATATTTCAGCTTCTCGATGACCTCATAACTCCAAAGAGCTGTCAGTGTTCAGAGGAAAGCTGTATGTATGGCAACATTTGTTTACCACAGGGCATGATTTCTAAAAATGCGACTCATTTTTCACATAGAGAAAACCAGCTTAGACCTTGTGTTCCTGACAGGGTCACAACACGGACTAGATACTGACGACACCACATCAGAGGTGTAACCATACAATGATACTCATTATTATTACACGATCCAAGAGAACAACTAGTTGCAATCATTCTTTAAAAAGCATGAATAACCTTAACCTAAAATCAACTAATTCAACCCAAAATACATTCTACCACCCATTTAACTCATCACAATCTCTCCAAAACAAACAAAAACACCTTACCGGAGAGTGGTCTGGCGACCAGGCGATGAAGACCCACTCATGTCCAAAGCTATTGGTGGAGTCCAGCCTATACAAGATGTAGCATGGCAAGTCGTTGTCCAGCAAAGGAAGGACAAGAGAGTTGTAGTCTTCCTCCCAACTCCGAGATGCCCGCTTGGTGTCACCAAGTACTAGCTTTTCTATAAAACAGAAAAAATGATAAGCATTTTATGTTGTGATACTTTCAAGCCAGCCACATTAGGCACTGCATATGTCTCAATGTTCAGCAAGACATTTCAGAAGTGCAGTCAGCAGACAAGGAAGTTTAGATTTTATGACTCATTGCTATGTGAGGGTTCCACACTGTAGGCCAGAGCTCAGTGTTGGGATGTCACTATACATAGTGTGTGCCCCTGAGGTCTCCTTACCATCTTCAATCACGATCTTCAGAGCTCTGTAGTCTCCATTCCTGGCACGGGCAAATATGTCTTTCACCTCCCCAGCAGCTTAAAGACAAGAAGATACGGATTGGATGATTAGTATTAGTTTGAACACTAACAACTGAACATATTGCTCCTGTTTTTGGATTTTTTTCTCTACAGCTTGTGCTGTGCCAGCTCTCCAAATTCCACATCTGTATAAAATGAAGGCAGGAGCTGAGTAACAACAGACAGCCAGCTAAGCCTGCCCCACTTATGTTTCCTAACGCAGTAAAATGGATGCAGTCAACAGACATTTATTTACTTACATAAACAAGTTTGCTAACCTCACTACATAACCACATACTTAGGATAATAACAATAAACTGCCACAGTCACTCAATGAATCATTAAGAGAGAAAAGTTAAAATAAGAAACCACAACTTCCCCAGTAAAGAGCACCGTGTTAGCAGTACACAGTGCATATTTATAGAGCGCGCTCTACATAAACTGTTGGAATGATACACTGGCTGCCTAAATCACCATGTTGTAAAATGATACTGGCAGCAAAACCCCAGGTAGCCTAAATCACCCTCCCAGAAAAAGCTAACAGCAATGAAATTTACAGGTTTGACAGAAATACAGAAAATTTTATATAAATATAATTTTCAGAAAATGTTGCAATCATTAACAGAATAATTGGGACGTTTTAATACAGTAAGTCATCCTATCAGGGGTTAAGCTGCAATATTAGGCTGAGTCTGCACTGAATTAACTTTAAAAACTCAATGAAACCTTTAAAACACTAAAGCTACTATGCTACAGTAATGTGCGCATGCTCAGTAGGAGCTCTCGACGGGTAGGGCAAACTGGTGGAACACCTGGCTCACAGTCTTGGTTTAATCACATGCTGCTGTTAAGAAGCTAGAGGTATTATTGCCGTTCATTTTTCAGCAAGTGCAGGTTATTCAGACCCGGTCAGAGACCCCTGCCTGCGTCCTGAGATATGCGGCTCCTCGGCCCGTGTGTGGAAACGGAGCAGCTGGAGGAGTGAAGGCGTGAAGGCGTTGCCCGCTTCTACATCTCAAAATCACCGCACACGAAACACGAACGCTTCCAGACACGAGAGCTCGGCAGGAGCGAGGCGAGCGGAGCAAGCCAGCCCACCTCCGACCCAGTTACCACCCAGAGGCGGTGTGCAAGGCGGTTGGCTGGTGTAGAGTTAAAAAGGCGAGCAGGTTGTTACTACAGGCGGCGGCTCTTTCTGCTCGTACTGAGCGGAGCCTGACAGCCCCCAGACAGCGACCACCCTCCGCACAGATCAGCCTCACAACCGCAAGGTGCTCCTCGCCGGAGGGACAGTATGGCCCATGAGGGCGTGCAGAGTCCTGAAACAAAAGAAGGCTTACCTTGAATCCCCGTCTGGTGAGACATTTTCGGGTCGGAGCGGTTCGTCTGAGACGGCGAGCAGAGTCAGGAAGAAGGAAGCAGAGGGCAGCGATGCCACTGGCTGCAGTCTGTTACGTCACTAGCCCGGTCCAGCGACGCCTCCCAACAACTGCGCATGCGCAATGAGAAACCGGTTTCAATGGAAACGTGACCATCACGCTGGGCTTGATAACGTTTCAATACATTCTCGTTTTCTGAGATTTTGACAGAGAAAAAAGAGAAAGAAACAAAACAACAATAGTAAAATATAATTTTACATATTAAGTATTATTTTCTTAAATTGTACGTGAATAAATGGGTAATTTCAGCATTTCTCTGCAGCTTTGACATTCACACGATTAAAACAGATACAAATACAGCATGACAGACACACATTCTATATCAGCTTCTTTTGCCACTAAAATTTGTATTTCTTTTTCAAATGTTAGAAAACATTTTCAAGATTGAAAAGCCCTGGGTGTCATAAACATGACCAAAAACCCACACATTTTTGTCTTTAATTGAACTACATTGACAAAATATGCAAGCTAATGTTTTACATGTCATTTTTCAACTCATATTTAGATGCACACATTGTGCAAAAGTATATCATTTTAATATCATGCTGCCCTCTATATACCATCACCCCTGTAATGACAAGGGGGAAAAACTGAAGGAAGCTGTTTTCTTTGAGTCACATATATTTGAGGAAGTGCTCTCATTTTATTATAAAGCAGAACAGCATGCAAAGAGTTCATCTATCACCTTTTAGATGCTTTTGTATGTTTGATGCATGATCATCAACTCTGCTGCAAATTGTGCAGAAAATATAATATCTGTGCAATTCAAATATATCTAAAAAATCTTGTATGAGTGAATGTGATGCCATGTGCTTCAGCATAAAACTAGCTATTGCATATTCATCATGTGTGTCAACCCCAGCTCTTTTGTTTACATGTCAGTTTTATAGTATGGCACCAGTTACAGGATCAGAGATACAGTAAAGGGATACTGACCCTGTGACAAAAGGAAATGTCAATTTGTAGGAGAAGTGTAAGACAGCAGTAGGTAGGCAAAGGTAGTGTTAGGAGTCTTGCCCAAGGACTCTTATTGGTATAGTGTAGGGTGATTACCCAGGCAGGGGATTGAGCCCCAGTCTACAGTGTAGAAAGCAAAGGTGTTACCCACTACACTACACCACCACCACAATAATACTATACATTACTGCTGTCTCTCTACCTGTCAGCATTCACATTTTCAAGTTGCTGTAAAGAATATCAGTCTGGGAACTAAGTTTTGGTGCTACTGGTATGTCCAGTAGAAGGTACTGTTATTGGTTATCTAGTGCTAGTGAGAAAATTGAAACAGGCATGGAGATGAAAGAATTTAGCTTGGATTGGTTGGATTGGTGGTCTACAGACTGTACAAGAGTGGAGACTATTCAGCACTGCTGCTCGTCTCCCTAAGAGTGAGCCTCCTGCAAAAAGAACAGCATGCACTGCCATCTGAAAAAAATTCAAGGGAAAGAGGAAAGGACCTGCAAAAATCCCTCAAATTTCCAAAAGTTTGTTTTGTACGTCCACTCTATGTTTTCATGCATGACCAGAACCACTGCCCCCAAAAAACAAAAATGTCTAATGTTTTCAAAAGCTCACACAGATGTTCCACAAAAGCACAATGCTCTGTGGATGGATGAGACGAAAGAACTCTTTGAGAGAAATGCTCAATGTATCAGGTAGAGGGAAGAAAATACTGCATGGCTAAATATTATCTCCACTCTCAGGGAGGTGCCCTGCGGGTTGGAGTGGCTTTGCTGCCTGAGGGTCTGGAGGAGTTACTATCATTGAGGAAGCAATGAATTCAAAATTGTGTCAAGAAACTTTTAAAGAGTGAGGAAATTTATTGATGGAATATATCCTTGAATCATTATTAATAAAAGGTTTGCAGTAATCATTAATTTAGAAACTATTAAAATAGAGTATAGAGTCATTGTACCTAAGGCCCAGGCAGCCTTAGGTAGGAAAGGTTAGGTCTAATGCTTCTAGGCGAGAGGTGTCTGTACCAGGCACCAGAAAGCCTCAAGAGATGAGCAGATATGAGCTGTAAGAAATACGGCCTTTGTATTAAAAACAAGCTAGCTTTTACTGAGGAAACAGAGAAGCAGCGAGTAGGAATGGGTCGTAACTCTTAAAGAATTAAGAAGATGCCCATCTCGGAGATGAGAAACCCATTATGGAGAAGTCGTAAAAATGGACCTTGTCACACAAAGTATAGAGGTGTCAAAAAGTACATTTAACATGGTAAATATAATGATAGCCAATGGGAACCTTAGGATGGATGGAGAGGAGGAGTGAAGACAGCGCCCCGGGGAGGAGCACTGACCATATTCACAGAGAATGAGAATCCATAGAGAATGCAACAATACAGCATCTACAATGCACACAGTCTGTATAAACCAGAACACTGCCACATGGCACTGTATTCATTTTCCAGGAATAGAAAAAAAATTGCATTGCAGGCAAGCATACATAAACGGAATATAAACAAAGTTGTTGCCACATGACAACAATAATAATGTAACATTTTAAACAAAACCCATAGGATTCAAAAATGTTTTATTTATTTAAAAAAAACTAACTTTCCACTGATGTTTCGAATTCCCTGTGATGTAGCTGTATTGAACTGTATACAAACTAAAGATGCAGGCTTCATGTGATATGTGTATGTATGTGTGTATGTATGTGTGTGTGTGTGTGTGTGTGTGTGTGTGTGTGTGTGTATGTATGTGTGTGTGTGAAAAGTACAGATTGCAATAGAAAGGCATATAACTGCATAAAAGTATGCCATGTCTCTCATAATTCCTTGAGTTTCAAAAAGGAATTGGAAAATAAAACTTCTTTAAAATTGCAGTCTGTCAAAAAGTCAAAAGGAAGCAATTGTTGCCAAATGGCAACACCATGCAGAAAAGGTTAAATGTCACAGTTCAACTTTGAACCACTAAATGCCTACCTTGAAGAGGCCATATAAGTGTGCATTTTTTTATACTAGTGAACAGATATTTCCCCCAGTGCTTGACCTCAAGGGGAACTCCACCGATTTGTCAAATCTTCTACATAATTACATGGTTAAGATGTAAACAAAATCATTCAGAGTGGTTTTGTTTGTGGAAATTGTTCACAGTGGTGATGACAGGAACCAGACATGTAGCGTCCCATGACTCTAAAAGTGTCTCTTTATAAATACTCAGCCTGATCTCTAAGACATTGCTTGGCCTGCATGAAAGGTATTTTAGAGCAAAACAGTCCCCAAGGAAAATGTATTTTTTCAGATTTACCACTCTTTCACCACAATTAACATTACATATATAAACTCAGTTAAAATCAGTGTAGGTTTACGGAGCTCCACTGGTGACATCCTGTATAAATAAAAATAATGCGTGGCCATGACTTAGTAAAGCATGGGAACAAGATCCTAATGCATGGCCACGACTTGGTAAGGTGCGATCTCTTAGTAAACCTTACTAAGTCATGGCCACGACTTAATCATCTTATTCCCACACCTTAGGATCTCGTTCCCACGCGTTAATAGGACCACACACTGGTGGTTTTGGATAGTAATTTAAATGGCTTTGTTTGCACTGTAGACATCAGGACTCCTGGTTCCCATCACCACCACTGTAAAAAAAATCAGTCTATAAATGAACCATTTCACAACAAAACTCTCTGAATGACCTGGTTTACATCTCAATCCCTGAACCAACCACTAAAGAAACTTCAAAATCGGTGGAATTCCCCTTTAAGCCAGCATCCGACAGTGGCCTGGTAAAGCAAACACATCTGCCATGTCCTCTTAGGCTTAGTTCATGATCCTGCCCTGCGTATTGGCTGTAACGTTATGTAAATGTGTCCCCTGCGAGTTGCCGCTCCCTCTGCTTCTGATAATCTCTGTGCCCGTGTGAGTCTGTTATTGTTCCAGCCCACTGAGTTGATGGTATGAGGCTGTTGCTGCTGTTAGCTTTTAGCACCGCTGCTACATCCAGAAGCAGCGCCTCCTCCTCCTCCTCGCCGGAGCCGCGAACCAAAACAAAGAGGATGATGAGGGAACGCGTTTGTCTTAGTAACAGCAGGTTCAGCTCACAGTCCTGCTCCCCTCAGCGCTCAATGAGGCCGAGCAGAGGCTGAACACGGGACAGTCTGAGAGGACAACTGACCAGCCTGGAGCAGGTAGACCACCGTGTCTGCGTCTGGGGGTGTGTGTCTGTTTAAGGGGGGCGGTTGGTGTGAGAGTTGAGGGGCGGGCTCAACGCCTGTCTGTCTGCCTCTCTCTCTCTCTCTCTCTCTCTCTCTCTCTCTCTCTCTCTCTCGCTCTCTCTCTCTCTCTCTCAACGTTCATGTGTACATCACAGTCTCCGTAGTGAAAATGGGATTAATTCGCGTGCTTGCCGACTGCAAGACATTAGGTGTACCAGCTGTGTGAGTGTGTGGAGCGGCGGCGGTGGTGGTCTGTGAGCGGAGCGGCGTGCGGGCAGGGGGAGCTAAGCTAACCTACCCTTCCTCCCCGCTGTGGCGATGTGATGGGCTCGGACATGCTGCACGACTGCCTTCGTAAGAGCATGAGCGGTTCTTCACGCTCTTTTACCTGCTCACAGAAAACGCTACTCGATGCCAGAATGAATGAACAGAGTGAGAGCTGGTTGTGCTTTATCGCAGTAGTCTGTGTGGAGCAAGGACTGGAGCAGATAAGCAGCAGAAAGTGCTGGAATGAATGAATTAAGCTGGTTTGCTTTTCCAGAAGGACCCACACTTCATGTGGAGCAGGTCTTGAGCTCAGTATCACTTATTAATGCTCAGCATGGATGCAGTGGTGACATTCAGCGCGGTGTTCAGCTCGTTTTCCTGGGTGCTTGAGTGTGTTGTTGTGTGGCTGGAAGTGCTGGCACTGTAGGCGAGACAACAACGGTTCTGTTGGGGTCCTGCTATAAACACCACCCTTGGCTGCATTACACACATGCAAGCAAAATGCCACAACAGTCTCAGCATTTCCCAGCAGCAGCCTAGCGCTATTCCCAGCCTCTTACATCACCTCTCGTCTCCACGCTGGGTATTTTGAGGAGCTGCTGGAGCAGGGGGTGTGTTGGGCATGCTGGTTGTCTCTCAGGGGGCCAGCCAGTCTGGATTTAGCAAGACTTGTTCAACTCCAGCTTGGACTAGCTAAAACTGTTTTGTTTGAGCCAGCTGTTTTCTGGCCTTCTTGTTATGGCTATCTAAGGATTTAAAGCTCTCAAATGGATCAGTGCCCTGTTCCATCTCTGCTAGTATTGTTCTGTTCTGAAACTGAGTATTTCTTCCAGCTCATGATGTTAAAGAATTACATTACGATATGCTTTTCAGAGCATATTGTGATATTGTCAGTACAAACTGACCAATACCAAAATGAAAATGAGTTCTACTTTTTGAATGTGGTGTTACTCGTGATTTTGTATCTGTTACAGATTATTAAACATGATATTGTGGTGTCGGTGGTGAAGAAGAGCCAAAGGATGCAATTATTTCTGCTCAAGGAAATGAACAAAGCAGAAAAGGCCACAGAAAAACAGTCAGAATAGCAGGGGAAATTCTCTCTATGGTAGACACACAGATATACACTAACTAACCCATGGCTCAACATAATGAAGCACAGTCAACACATAAACACATATCAAACCAACAGCAACAACAACAACAAAATGTCCTTTAACAGAGCGGGGCGACGCACATGGCACAGCTTTGCATACCACACCCCTAAAGCCTGTTCTGAAGCACAGAACAAGTGGCAGACTCTATAGCATATATATTGTTATTCAAATAACGCCATGAAGTATTGTGATGTTATATTTTTGCCATATTGCCATCCCTAAGGAGATAATTTGCTTGGAGCACTTGAGTGGTGATAACTGAGCATCTAGTTTGTATTTAGCAGAAGGTTGTTTAGGACATTTAAGTAATTTCTCATTTGTACTGCATTTGCTCAGCCTTGACATTGTCTGGGATAATATGTCTGATGATAGATTATAATCTCAGTCTGGATGCACCCCTGCCATGTGTTTCACTGTGCTGCCTAAAATTTTTGACTGTTGTGTTGTTGTGTAATCTCAATCTGGAAAATCTGATCCTGTCTCTAATTATTGATAATCTCTGTCCCAAAGTGGCGCGTAAGATTTGAATGCTCACTACTCCTTCTCTCTCTCTGTCTTTCTGTCAGGTGGCCGGTGGAAGGCGAGGCTTGGCAGAATGGAGATAGATGCCCGCTTCCGTTACTACTTTCAGCACCCATGGTCACGGCTGGTTGTGGCCTACCTAGTGACCTTCTTCAACTTCCTTATCTTTGCTGAGGACCCTGTGTCCCACAGTCAGACAGAGGCACACATGATAGTGGTGGGGAACTGCTTCTCCTTCATAGTAAATAAATACCCAGACGGAGGATGGAACGTCCTGAAGATTGTGATGTGGATCCTGGCGATCTTCACAGGTCTCGTTGCTGGGAAGTTCTTCTTCCATCGAAGGCTGTTTGGTGTGTATGCTGCTCCAGCTTTAAACTCACTGTTGGATGTGCAGTGTTGCTGTTTTACTGTTTTTCAGTGGTTCCTTTCCATGTTCAATGAAGAATGTGATGGGATAATATTAATATACATGTACAGTGTTCCCTCGTTTATCACGGGTGTTACGTTCCAGGACCACCTGTGATAAACGAAAATCCGCGAAGTAGGGACGCTATATTTATTTAAGTATTTATACACTATTTTTATAAACCCTTTATAAACCCCCCCACACTTTTACGCTACATAAACCTTTCCCATTCCCTTAATAACCATTCCCACACTGTTCTGTGCATGCATTGTACCTTTACACTTACTGTGTGTTGTTTACAATCTCATGTAGGCAAGTAGCGTCTCAGGCGGGTGATGCTGCTTCTCATTTTCGGTGTGTATTCATCCACTGAGTAAATATGCACGATTTACTGTAAATCGTAATATTTTATGATTTATAACATTCCTTTATTGTTAAAATGAATATTTTAAATATATTTTTATACATTTTTTGGATTTTTTAATGTAAAAATTCATCATTCATTTTCCACAGATCGAGTTCCGCAGAAAACCCGCGAAGTAGCGAAAATCTGCGATATATTTTTTCCATTATTATTTTTTGAAAAGTCTGCAAAAGGTGAACCGCAAAGTGGCGAGGGAACACTGTATTCATTTGTTGTGGTGTTCTGATGTTTGTGTGCATGTTAGTGATAGAATGTAGGAGTCAGCTGTTCTGTGAATTGGCTGAAACAGCAGATATAACTGAAACCTGAAGCTCTATATCAATGCATGATGCCCTTGTGTGATAGTATAGTCTATATTGGTAAACGTACATGTGCGCATAAAAACGTTTAAACAAT
Source organism: Pygocentrus nattereri (assembly GCF_015220715.1). Lineage (NCBI taxonomy): Eukaryota > Metazoa > Chordata > Actinopteri > Characiformes > Serrasalmidae > Pygocentrus > Pygocentrus nattereri. The sequence goes on along the minus strand of NC_051221.1, from coordinate 29,501,150 downwards.
AACTCGCAGCCTATCTGTTATAGTCTCTGGTGCTTCAGAATCATTTAAGTGTGATGCAGTAAAAATGACATATTTAGGTCACAGTAAGCCAAGGCTAGCCTCCCCCCAACCCAAATTCAGTGTGCAGTCTCACCCCTTCTGCTGCCTTTTACAAACCCTTCACACCTACCCTCTTCTCCAAACATACCTCTGGCTGCCTCTGTCATTTCTAACCTTTCAAGTCTTTCACTTCCATCACATCTAAGGAAAATAACATAACTGATTGGTTCAGTTCAGTCCTTCTTGGTTTTTATTTCATGGCCACTCTCTTTTTCACACTGCCTGGTTCTTCTGACTGATCTGAGAAATCACTTTCAAAATGGACTGAAGCACACTATTGAAGCATAGAAATATAGAAAGGGTCATCTGTGGTCATTTGTCTTTGAATTCTGTTCACTGAACTGGTGCTGTGCTGTCTTGACCTCTCAGGCCTGGTGTTTTTGTTTTAGTCCAGTTTCCACAACCCAACATCATGTAATCCAGACCCCTCCCATCCATACAAATGGAATGACTGTTCCAGTAATTCTGGAAGAGATCTTTCAGCCTATAATAAATCAGGTGATTGTGGGAGATCTTTGCAGTGTCTCAGTGGATTTTAATTAGAGGAGATGATGAGGCCATGCCTTGCACTGTGTCCTGTTAATTAGAACTTTTTCACCAAAGAGAGAGAGAGAGATGTACTGAAGAAAACTTGCTATTCAGACTGTCCTTGTATGTTAAAGGGCTTACATCATGGAATTGTTGAATTAAGTTTGATGTGGTATGTATATATTGTTAAAGCTTTTAAAACATATCAACTTTAAAGGTGCAGTAACAAAAAAACAGATTCTAAAAGCTAAAGTGAGGTTGCAAAATGAAATTGTAGAAGTGAATTACAACCCTTTTTGGGACATAAACTCACACAAATGTTATAAGTGGACCTCAGGAAAAAGAAGAATATATAACAAATGTAGTGATTCCATCAAGAAATGCAAGGAATGTTCTAGCACCTCTTATTCATTCTTATCTATTATTTATACTGAGTTCAGAGATGGTAGAGCAGCTCTTTACTGCCTGTATTAGATAAGCAAACCTAAAAACAGACTGAATCTGGTGTATTGGAGCACAGTGGTATTTCAAAGTTCTATTTTAACACTTGAGTCCCAATTCTGTTTTGTTACAGCAACAAATCCAACCAATTTGGATCCCATCATCAGTCACAACGAGAAAGAGGCAGACGGAGTGAGATCTGAATGTAGCCAAGTAACTTTAATGCAGATATCTGGGGTACCAGATGGTGTGTGTGTGTGTGTGTGTGTGAGAGAGAGAGAGAGAGAGAGAGAGAGAGTGATGGCAGTTGGGCTGGACAAATTATTGCAGAAAAACATGCAGACACAGACAGGACAAGAAGGAGAAGAGCAGAGTTTTGTAAAACGTTTGTGTTACGTAATCTTAAACCACCGAGAGTGCTATCTCGCCTGGCCTGAGAGTCGCAGCAGAGAAATGTCATCTATAATACATCATTACTACACTCACACACACACACACACACACACACACACACACACACATACACACACACACACACTCACATTCTCACATGCATTCACTCACTCACACACACATTCACACACACACACTCATACACTCACATTCTCACACACACACACACACTCACATTCTCACATGCATTCACTCACTCACACACACATTCACACACACACACACACTCATACACTCACATTCTCACATGCACACACACATTCTCACACACACACATGCACACACACACACATTCACATTCTAACACATTCTCACACACACTCACACACACTCTCATTCTCACTCACGCACACATTCACATACACACACTCACCTAGTCACACGTTCACTCACACACACATTCACACACACTCACATTCTTGCACTCACACACATTCACTCACACACACATTCTCACACACACACACACATTCTCACACACACACATTCTCACATACACACTCACATTCTCACACACGCACACTCACATTCTCACACACACTCACATTCTCACACTCACACACATTCACTCACTCACACACACACTCACACTCACACACATTTACTCACACACACACTCACACACATTTTCACACTCACACACACATTCTCTCACACACACACTCACATTCTCACACTCACATTCACTCATTCACACACACAAACACACACTCACATTCTCACATGCATTCACTCACTCACACACACACACACATACACACTCACATTCTAACACTCACATGCTCACATACACACACACTCTCTCTCATTCTCACTCACACACACATTCACATACACACACTCACCTAGTCACACGTTCACGCACACACACATTCACACACACACACACATTCACTCACACAGGCATAGACCAACAACTACCATCTCTTTCTTTCTCTTTCTCCTTCTCTCTGTCTCTGTGTCTTTTCCTCTAATTCTCTGTTTCACTCTTTCTTTCTTTCTGTTTCTCTTTTTCCATCTGTTTCTTTCTGTCTCTGTTACTCTGTCTCTCTCTCTCTCTTTCTCTCTCTCTCTGATCTGTCACCTTTACGTTTATGTAACACCTGAATTATCCAAAGTAAATAAATATGGTGAAATACCTGCTGAGGAGCTGACTCTGTTGGTGAATTTGATGTTATTTCTGAAACAGGAGCACAAGAGGGGTCTCTCTCACACAGCAGGATTTCTTGCTTAACCAAGTAACTATAGTCTTAGTTGTCTCACAACAGTAGGACCTTTTAGGTGCTATATAGAACCATTTCCAAAAGAAAACCATAGGCAACACATTCTCCATTAAGCTGAAGAAATGTTTCACCATGCAAAGAACCATCCATTCAGATATCCAAATGGTTCTTTCAGTGTTCATGGTTCTATATGGAACTGTAGGGTGTCCCATTTCTCATCTTGGGGATCAAAGGGATAGTCCTTGCCGAAGTGAGGCACCAGCCTGTTGCTAAAATTTCTGTGAGAAACAGGTGAGGACCAGCCAGAGTTGATGGTTTTGTTTAGAGCTGTCTGGTCAACATAGAGAAAAGAAGATATTTAATGAATGTATCAATTAAACTTGCCATTATCTGAAGCATTTCAGATAAACAGGTGTGTCTCATATGCACGTTTAAACGTTGAGCCTGTGAGGTCTCTTGTACTGTAGGTCGGCCCATTGCTGATGTCACCAAAGTGTAGACTTTGTGGAGGACTGCAGTGTTTAGAGCACCATTTGGGACTGAATCCTGTTTAAGATGAACATGCTTTGTGAGATAAACCCCAGATTCTACTTTAATCAGGTGGTCTTAGTCTACAGCCCATTGCAGGTAAAACTGGTGACCTCTGACTAATGCTGTCTCATATCAGTGTTAAATAACAGTAAGCTTGCATTGTTTTGTGTGTGATTTTTTTAGAGGCGTACACACAATGCATAATTTCCTCCATCTGCTTCTAAATGTTGCCTATTTAATATCTTGCATGTCATTATCATCTGTTCAGAGGTGTGAATTTAGCATCATCACACATAACATCATTTTATTTGTGCATCTCTGAAATCTTTAGTTATGCCATACAGATCCAGATCAACAGCCAGATAAAGGATGTTTGTAATGTTAAATAACACTGTGTCAGTTTGAGTATGATGATGGGTGGATATGATAGTGTGCTAATGCTGGCATCTGTTCTCTTTTTACTGTAAGCAGAGAGAAAGTGATTATTAGAATTTTCAGCTCCGTTGATTTAATCTTTTGACTGTATTTAATGTATAGAGCCACTGGAGATGATGGATGATGTTTATTCTTCATTTATTCTTATCTGATGTTGTTGACTGTCAGAATATGAAGCTTATTAAGCTTAAGCTAGTCTTCTAATACAGCACGACTGAACATGTGTGCTCTTTCTTTCTTTCTTTCTTTCTTTCTTTCTTTCTTTCTTTCTCTCTCTCTCTCTCCCCACCTGTCTATTTTTCCTTCCTGTTTCTTTCTCTCCATCTCTTTCTTTTGTGCTCTTTCTCTCTCTACTTCTTTGTCTTTCTCACTCTGCTCTGTTTCTCTCTCCATCTTTCTCTCATAGGTTTATTGGCATGACTTTCTCAGTCGGACATGGCTAAAGCACATAAACCTATGAATTTTCTCTTTCTTTGTTTCTTTCTCTTCTTCTCTTGACTCATGTTTTGTCTTTGTCTTCTTCCTTTCTCCTTCTCCTCTTTTCCCTTCTCTCATATAAACTAGCCATTGGGTGTGGCCTGTCATCTTCTGTGGTCCTGGAGCATTAGTTACCAAGGACACTGCACTTAGTCCACCCCTCTGCCTTCAGGGGTCATTCTCACAAAGTGTCTAGTGCTTCTGACCACAAGCACACAGTGACTAATATCACTCAGTAAGTAAAGATGAAAATGAGATCTGATCTTAGATCAGACCGTAGGCCCAAATCAAATAGCCTGACATGGCAGGTCACTTCAAAGTCAGCCTCTGTTCCTGTTGAGGATCTGTGGGAGGAAACAATGTGCTTTCTGATCGGGGCAATGAAATGACTTTCAGAGAACTGATGGAGACCCAATACAATTATGGCTTTCTTTCGTTCACAGAGGCTCCCACTGCTTGACCAAAAATGCCCAGACAGTGAATGTGATGGCTTTATTGTTTGGAATCTGAAGGTTCAGTGAGAACTGAGAAACATTGTGCAGAATCATCGTATTGTGTTAATGCCATTCAAGCCTTAGAATCTTTATCCTGCTTTTTCGTTGATCATTTAAAGTATTATTGTCATTTGACTATCCACCTTATTTTTTATGTGACTGCTGTGTTGTGATGTTATGCCTGAAGTATCCCCTTGGGGAACAGACGTGTTGTTCACAGTGTGTCATTTTTGGCTAAGGAAAAGAAGAGTTTGATCACAAAGTTATCCGGTTGTTGTTTTATGTCCTGTTAAACTTTGCTGCTTTCACTTTGGCTGAGTGAAGATGAAAAGGTGAAAAGAAAGTGCAGTGCGCCACAAGACAGTGTGGCTTATCTCCTTGAAAAAGCCACACCATTAACAAAAATATTCTGTATAGTATGAAAAAGGGTCTTTGGCATGTAATTATAGTGGAACCCTTTTTGGTGCTTTTTAAAAAGGTTCTATATAAATCTATTTATAGCACAATCCCCATGAACCTGAAGAATCCATTCATGATGCTAAGAACCCTTTAACCATGGAAAGAGTTCTTTGAGTGTTCATGGTTTTAGAACCATTTTCTTTACTAAAGAACCCTCGAAGAACCATCTTTTTAAAGAGTGCATTTGTTATTGAAATCTGTGATCATAAAATTCAGCCATGTGACAGCCAGTGAACATCACTGCTTGCTGCTAACAGACTCTCTTTAACTCTATATTCTCTGTAAATGGATCTGTTCTGCCCTCAGTAAAGTAAGCTGAGTAAGTCAACAGAAAGCTAATTGTCTAACAGGCTGATGCTACAGTCATAAAATACAGACTTATAGTACAAGCCTTTACAGTAGGAGTCAATGTAGAACTGCAGCTTAGAGAGTAAAGAATATGCTTGCGTTCCTGTTATGAGCTCAAAATGTCTGTTTAACCTGGAGCTGACATTACAATACAGGAACAGCGCCAAGCTAAGCCCACCAGTTGTCGCTACCAGAATTAGCATTATTGTAGTGCTTGATAATGGTGTAACAATGCATAGTAACATTGTGATATAACAGTACAAACAACAGTCTCCTGCTCCCTGTCTCGAGTGTGTTTCTTTAGTAAGCTCTGACACAACATGATTATAGTCATCGTTTTTCTTCATTGTTAATATCATGAGAATCGTGAACCTAGTACAATGAATCGAATCAAATTTTGGAGTGTATCATTGAACTATTATGTTATTTATAAGTAATTACATCATTAGTTACAACAATACATAATGGATTACATTTACATTCGATTTCTATTCTATATTGGTCAATTGATCTATATTGATCTATATCTGCTCTGCTCAAAAATGCAAAGGATACTTTCATTCCACCAAACAAGATATACAACAATACCTTTCCATCAAATTCATCACATAATCTGTTATTTTAACGTGTGTTTCAGGCATTTCAGAATGATCTGCAGTAGGATTATTACTCAATTACTCGCCTGTGGAAAAGTCACATTCATTTTGTTAAAAAAAGCGTAACATAATTCTTGGATCAGGAATATTACTGTAAGTCCCGAATTCTAGGTGGCGGGATCTGGGAAGATATACATTTACAAGACATTCAGGTTTTCTTCAGTATATAACTGCTCCATAGCTAAATAGGTGCTAAAAACTTTATCATTTGGCTCATGTGTGATTGGGCTTGCAACCTAGTGTAGAACTAGGGCATGCTAATTAGTGACGTCTTTATTTAGGTTAATAACATATGATTTCCAATAAAAAGCCTGTCTGAATGCGTCCAAGGTTTTTTTTCCTTGGTAAAAAAAATCCTGTAATCCTGTACTGTTAAAGGGGTGATAATTTTTTATGCTGTCAATTAAGCATTTTTTCATATTGCTGCATGACTGAACTGTAAAAGCCCAATCAGATCATATCCTACTCAGTTTCAGAAAAGGAACTGTAACTTGACAGATATCCTGCATACTGTAGATAACTGATTCAGTTGAAGCACCAGCAGCTGTCATGCATCCATCAGGTTGTTTTAATGGCGTGTTCCACTTAGTCAGCCAGTTCTCCTCTTGATCCTCGGTTCTAGCCTGAGGAAGCCCATCTGTTTTTTGTCACATGGCATTACTGTACAACTGTATGGGAAGGCTGGCAGAGTCTTTTAATGGCTTATGTTATGTGTAGCTTCTGTGTCTCAGTGCCGCACTAACTGACTGTTATATGCTGAATAATCTGAAGTACGAAATATTAAAGGTTAAATATTTTATGAATAGCTGTGACTGCTGGGATACAGCTGAGATTAAAGTATTGCACAATGCAATTACCCTGTGCAATTCAGGTAATATTATAGCTAGATAGCTCTAGGGTAGAAACAGTCATATGCAACAGTGTATGGTTGAATTACATAATAATAATAGTAATACGTTTATATTGTACCTTTCACAAACCTAAGGACGCTGTACATTAAAAAGCAAAAAAAAAACACTTGGAGGACTTGAAGAAAAAGACTAGTGCTTGTGTCAAGTTGAGGGAAGAGAAAGTAGAGCTCATTTGTAGAGCTGTCACCATCATGAACTTCAAGCTGTTGATTAATTGTTGTGTAAATAAGTGTGATTAATGGTTTAGTTGTCTTTTACTTGTCAATTAGTCATTTCATTTTAGTCCAGTGTCCAAATGAGCTGAGCTAGCTATGTTTACTTTTCCTAACACTGGTTGTACTGTTGAATCAACATTGAGCACAGACTCACACAAATGATCAGTTACACAGAGTCATGCACAGAGTCAGGCAAAACTGCATGTTCTTCATGAGAGTGAAAATAAGCATAAAAGTTAAAAAAAAAAAGGCACTCAGGCCCAATCCCATTTCCTTCTTTTTACCCCTACCCCTTGTTTTCGAGTTTAACCCTCCCCCTTGAAAATGAGTTACAAGGGGTAGTGGTTGAAATCTTCCCCCTATGAAATGGGACAACTCTTTAAGAACCAGATACGTCATCAATTGTCATCAGCGACTTTTACGCAAACAGACGAGACGAGGTTTTCCGGCCATTTCCAATATGCCATCTCCAGCTGTTGTGATCCCACTTGTGTGTCACATTACAGGACAGGTGAATCATATTTAAAATGGCCTGGAAAAAAATATTCAGGACATGTTTTCCTGCTGTGTCTCCATTCTATAGCAATAAAGGTATATCACACTGACATTTGCCTTTAATGGAAAGAGCCTGAAAAGCACAGGCGCTCACGATTCATTCAACTTCAGTTTTATGCATCAATCAATCAAACGAGTCACCGAATAAAAAAGAGCACAAACAAAAAACTACATCACTAACATTAACAGCTACTTCAGGTTCATTAACAGCTATTAGTGCTGCTCTGTAGGCGATCCTGCCAGCCTGCAGTGACAGCAGAGGAGTAAAGTTCAGCTCCTCACTGCTTAAATACATTTAGGGCATCATACGCCTTTATTTATTATTTATAATTGCCACCAAGAATTCTTCGGTGATATGAAACTGAACTTAGCTTTCTAATCACCAGCTTCATAATTGGATTTTCCCTTTCCACCGTAAATGGTGCAGCAACCGTGGGTACCAGAACATACCTGCTGCACCAGTTCAGGTGGAACGGGAAATTTCACCAGGTAGAGACCGAGACAACAGCGTATTACTGGCGATTTTAAGTGTTAGGGGCAAGGGGTGAAATGGGATTGGGCCTCAGTCTGCCAGCATACATGCTAAAAAATTAGCGACCAACTAACACAAACATGCTGGACATGATGGAGCACCAAGTTAGAGTTTTTTTCATAAACCTCAGGATGTCTTCATGAATGCATTTACTCATTTCTTTTATTTATATTTATTTGTCTCAACACAACATACCCAGTTCACAGATTCACAGTTTGTCTTCTGCAGCGTAACATGACTGTGAAATAGCGACTGTGGAAGATGATTGCAGTTAGCTCAAATAATTGTGATCATCTTAAGTAATTATAGTTGCCGTGCGATGGACTGGCGACCTGTCCAGGGTGTATCCTGCCTTCCGCCCGAAGACTGCTGGGATAGGCTCCAGCACCCCCCCCGCGACCCTGACGGGGAAGCGGCTTGGAAAATGGATGGATGGAAGTAATTATAGTGATTAGGCGCTAATGTAGTAATTGTAACAGACCCACTTGTACGTGGGACTGCAAGTCTGGTGCCAGAAGGGAGTCTGAGGGCATGAAAGGGACAGTAAGGATGAGGCAGGTCAGTGAAGATATCAGGAAGATACTGGTAACTAGTGAAGCTGATCAAGGATGAGGTGCTGTGTGCAGTTTGGTAAAAGTGAGGATTCAGGCTGCTGAGCTTTCAGTGAATTAAAGCCAGATAAGCAGTTTAACAGGAAGAGCAGTAAAGAGGAAGCTGCAAAAATCAATGCAGGATGAAGGCTTTTACTAGCATTTTGAATCAACACTATTATGGCGATGTGCAGTATTACACAGATGATAAAATGCAGTCATAGAGACTTAATATGGGGCTCATGTGTAAGTGATGAATTCAAGATGAAGAAAAAAAAAGTAAAACTTCAGCTGATTTAACAGGGACACTCAAATTCCATATTTTGTAGGTGAAAATAAGTGCACATTCTCTTTTCTTGGTCTGTGTGAAAGACATTAAATATATTATGTATCGTCGCTGTCCAATGAAGAACAAGTATCTCCAAAATAGCAACGTTACAGGAGAGGGCAAAAACCTTCTTTACTTTCAATGTAAGTTAATAGAAAACGTTTTTATTCTAAGCAAATTCGATGCATTTTTATTGGTCCAGTCATCATTCATCATGAAATTTTCACACAATGTAAAGGACGGCTGCTGAGCTCAAATGATACAGAAAAATGGATGCACACACACACACACACACACACACACACACACACACACACACACACACACACACACACACACATACAGTACTCTGTGAAGGTTTTAGGCATCTAAGCAAATTTTTAAACAATTTACCTCAGCAGTGAGTTTGTCACAATATACATTAGAATATAGTCATATTCATAATTCAAATAAACAAAAACAATAAAAAGTAACAAGGTCCATATTTTTCCATGACACCTTCACAGCCACCACAGAGACTTGTTAATGTCATCAATTACATCATGAGCACAATTTAATGAAGCACTGATTGGTCAAACCAGGAGTTGTTTTTTAACTACATATAATACTGGACTTCCTTGAGGAGAGGTTTGAAAATGGTTAAACACACTAACATCCATAAAATAATTTATATATATATATATATATATATATATATATATACAGTGGGTTGCAAAAGTATTCAGCCCCCTTGAACTTTTCAACCTTTTGCCACATTTCAGGCTTCAAACATAAAGATATGAAATTGACATTTTTTGTGAAGAGTCAACAACAAGTGGGACACAATTGTGAAGTGGAACGAAATTTGTTGGATATTTTAAACTTTTTTTAGAAATAAAAAACTGAAAAGTGGGGCGTGCAATATTATTCAGTCCCCTTGCTTTAATACTTTGTAGCGCCACCTTTTGCTGTGATTACAGCTGCAAGTGGCTTGGGGTACGTCTCTGTCAGTCTTGCACATCGAGAGACTGAAATTTTTGCCCATTCTTCCTTGCAAAACAGCTCGAGCTCAGTGAAGTTGGATGGAGAGCGTTTGTGAACAGCAGTTTTCAGCTCTTTCCACAGATTCTCGATTGGATTCAGGTCTGGACTTTGACTTGGCCGTTCTAACACCTGGATACGTTTATTTGTGAACCATTCCATTGTAGATGTTGCTTTATGTTTTGGATCATTGTCTTGTTGGAAGATAAATCTCCGTCCCAGTCTCAGGTCTTTTGCAGACTCCAACAGGTTTTCTTCCAGAATGGTCCTGTATTTGGCTCCATCCATCTTCCCATCAATATTAACCATCTTCCCTGTCCCTGCTGAAGAAAAGCAGGCCCAAACCATGATGCTGCCACCACCATGTTTGACAGTGGGGATGGTGTGTTCAGGGTGATGAGCTGTATTGCTTTTACGCCAAACATAAGTTCGATTTTGGTTTCATCTGACCAGAGCACCTTCTTCCACATGTTTGGTGTGTCTCCCAGGTGGCTTGTGGCAAACATTAAATGAGACTTTTTATGGATATCTTTGAGAAATGGCTTTTTCTTGCCACTCTTCCATAAAGCCCAGATTTGTGCAGTGTACCACTGATCGTTGTCCTATGGACAAAGTCTCCCACCTCAGCTGTAGATCTCTGCAGTTCATCCAGAGTGATCATGGGCCTCTTGGCTGCATCTATGATCAGTCTTCTCCTTGTTTGAGCTGAAAGTTTAGAGGGACGGCCGGGTCTCGGTAGATTTGCAGTGGTCTGATGCTCCTTCCATTTCAATATGATCGCTTGCACAGTGCTCCTTGAGATGTTTAAAGCTTGGGAAATCTTTTTCTTTCCAAATCCGGCTTTAAACTTCTCCACAACGGTATCTCAGACCTGCCTGGTGTGTTCCTTGGTCTTCATGATGCTCTCTGCGCTTTAAACAGAACTCTGAGACTATCACAGAGCAGGTGCATTTATACGGAGACTTGATTACACACAGGTGGATTCTATTTATCATCATCAGTCATTTAGGTCAACATTGGATCATTCAGAGATCCTCACTGAACTTCTGGAGTGAGTTTGCTGCACTGAAAGTAAAGGGGCCGAATAATATTGCACGCCCCACTTTTCAGTTTTTTATTTCTAAAAAAAGTTTAAAATATCCAATAAATTTTGTTCCACTTCACAATTGTGTCCCACTTGTTGTTGATTCTTCACAAAAAATTACAATTTCATATCTTTATGTTTGAAGCCTGAAATGTGGCAAAAGGTTGAAAAGTTCAAGGGGGCCGAATACTTTTGCAACCCACTGTATATATATATATATATATATATATAAATATAATCTTCTTTCGGCTGCTCCCTTTAGGGGTCGCCACAGCGGATCATCTGCCTCCATCTTGCCCTATCCACTGCCTCCTTTACTTTTACACCAACCCTCTCTATGTCCACCTTCACTACATCCATAAACCTTCTCTGAGGTCTTCTCCTTCTACCCAGCAGCTCCATCTCATTCTTTGACCAATATATCCACTATTCCTCCTCAACACATGTCCAAACCATCTCAACCTGGCCTCTCTGGCTTTATCTCCAAACTGCTCCACCTTCACTGTCCCTCTGATCTGCTCATTTCTAATCTTGTCCAGCCTTGTCACTCCCAACGAAAATCTCAGCATCTAGATCTCCGCCACCTCCAGCTCAGCCTCCTGTCTTTTAGACAGAGCCACGGTCTCCAAACCATACATCATAGCAGGACGCACTACTGTCTTGAAAACCTTCCATTTCACTCTTGCTACTTTCCTTCTGTCATACATTAGCCCTGACACCCATCTCCACCCAATCCTTCCTGCCTACACCCTCTTATTCACCTCTTTTCTACACTGTCCATTGCTCTGGATGGTTGACCCAAGATATTTGAAGTCATCCACCTTTACGACCTCTACTCCTTGCATCTTCACCTTTCCACCTGCCTCCCTTTCATTTACACACATGTATTCTGTCTTGTCTCTACTGACCTTCATTCCTCTCCCCTCCAGTGCAAACAACCACCTCTGCAGATTCTCTTCCACCTGCTCTCTACTCTCACCACAGATTGCAATGTCATCTGCAAACATCATGGTCCATGTAGCCTCCTGCCTGACCTCATCTGTCAACCTGTCCATCACCATTGCAAACAAGAAGGGGCTCAAAGCTGATTCCTGATGTAACCCTACCTTCACCTTGAAACCATTTGTCACTCCAACTGCACACCTGTCTCACTATAATCATTCTTCTTCTTAATCATAATTAATTAATATTCTATACATTTTGTTTATTCAAATATTAACAATTTCTCAGCAAATAAACACAGACTACACAAATAAATAGATTTTGAAAATGTGTCTTTGGTGCCTAAGACTTTCGTACAGTACTGTATATGTGTGTGTGTATATATATATATATATATATATATATATATATATATATATATATATATATATATATATGTGTGTAGCGCACTAAAATTGCTTTCTGTAGAGGATGTGTTAACTTCTTTTCCCATAAAATCACCATACAGAGCAGGCTTTTCTCCTGGATTTTGGGTGGGTATTTTGAGGTCAAACATTTCAGGACAGTCTCAGTCTCTGTTCATAGAGTCGTCTGTTTGTTACATGTGTCACAAGTGTTTACTGTGAAATAGAGAAAACACCCCTCTCCAGTTTTGGCTTTGCTAATTTAAACACATTTACCTTGGTAGTCTTTAGATGAATTTAGAATTTTCAACAGGCAATGAAAACCTTGCTTTTTGGTCTCAACAGCTTAATGAACAGTCAGCTTAGGCTGACCTTTTCTCTGCTCTTTTCCTCAGTTGATCACTAGGTGGCAGTATTTATGTCCATGTAGGCATTCCCTCAAGTTGTACCCATGTTAGAGCGCAGACGCTGTTTAACATTTTGCATTGTGATTTTTGTTTTCTTTTTTTGAAATATCTTATCACACTACTAGCACAAAGTGCTTTTAATTGAACTTTTGATGCACTTTTTAATCACATGTAGGTATTAGTTCAAAGCATTGGTCACGTCCAGTGTGTGCCAATCATTGGTTTGCTTTGTGTGGAGCAGTGTCTGTCTGTTTGAACAGTCAAAACAGAACAGGCACTGAACAGAAGAGTTGCTACGAGCTGTGTTTGTGAACACCTGCTATGTTCTCACTGGCTGCCTCAGCACTGCTCTGTAGTAGCGACAGTAGGGCTAAAATGATACACATACTTACAGGTTCGATAAGATTTTTGATTCTGAGGCCAGAATTCGATCCATTTTTTTTTCTTATGTGATAAAAGCATCTTCTACAGAGCTCTACAGATATTTTAAAATTAGTGAACAGGTGTTTCCTCCATCCAAAGAGAAAAGCTAACAAATGGCAGGAAATTGCCAAAATGAAAGCATTTATTAATGTATATATCATAAATAATTGAGCAAAGAGGGCTACTGTAGCGCAATTGTGCACATGTACAGAATGGGATATATGTATTCTGTGTATATAAATACCAGTATTCTCTAGCGGAGGCTAGGCTGCGGTATATCTGTCTCAGATTAATCGATGTGACCAGTGTTTCCATAGTAACCATCTCCCATGGGTCAGCCATGGTGTGTTGGCTCTGTGCTCCGTCCCTGCCCTTGTAGAACATGATAAATGGATATTCTCTGGCTGAGTCCACAGAGAGCTGGGCAGAAGTGGTTAGGACTGGGGTTCAGCCTGCTTGGTTTCACCCTGTAGAGCTAGAAGCCTCAGGAGGAGGTGAATGGGCCATTTTTAAATCTTAACTGCACAGATATGGTCTTGTTAGGGCTTTCACAGAGCAATAGAGATGTTAAAACTTCATATATTAAATACACTGTCCATTAGCTGGCTTTTTGCAGCACTTATTTGTAGCCTTTAAATGGAGATTCAGCTCTTGAAGGGTTTGACTGAAAGCATCAGCCAGTATAAATTTATATTGTCAAAAACAAAAAGGCTCCAGTAGTTTTATTAAATAGTGCTTTACTGATTAGTATGACTGTCATTTATCAAATACGACTATGTTAGTCCACAGTTATCAAAATTCTTAAAATCTTAAGCAGAGTCTTATAAAAAACAAAAATGACCTCATATCTTAACCTAAAAACAGTAAAATGACCTTCAGAATGTTGAACTCTGAAACAAGTATACAATTTCTTCTCTACTAAACTAACTTAAATAAACACCTGTTGTCTTGATGGCATGCAGGGCTTACATGTCTTCATGTGGTTTTCGATGGTTAGGAAACGCCTCATATTCACAAAGCAAATTATTAAGGCCACACAAGTATGTCTGGTTGTTGTTTAGCATGCTTATGTAACACTTACAGAGTCATTATCTGTGCTTTATTGGTGGGATTTCTGCCAGCACCCATAAATATGTGGAATCTTAATAAAACTATATGTCAGCCAGGACTGTTTAATGATCCCTAGTCTTACCAGATATCTTGATACCAGTTTTGTAAAAACACCTGGTGACAGGCAGGTTTGACAGGCAGGTTTGAATTGAATAGAGTGGATTTGACTTGGGCCAGTGTTTCCTGCCAGTACCTATCAGAGTGCACTCTGAAGAAGTCCTGAGTCTCTGAACAAGGCTTATATTTGACAGGGAGAGAAAAAGATAGAGTCCCTCAAAAATAGCCCTCATGGTGACTGCCATTAGCTTTAGCTAAAATGGATAATAAAGAGGATGAATTTGATTTGTCATTTCAGAAGTGTGCCGGATTCCTTCAATTGATACACTGAAAGAGATCTCTCTTGCTTACATTTAATAATTCACAAACAGGATGTACTTGCATTTTATGGATTGAACACATCCATTGTGGCTTTGATTTATAAGAAAAATCAGATGTCCCTCAAGTAGAAATGCAGATTCCGCAGCAGTGGCTTCATGAATCCATCGCTCTCGGTTCACTGTTAATTTAATATCTAGAGAGTTAAAGATGATTGTTACTGTTCTTGTTCCTTCTCACACTGTGTCCTGAACCCCAACCCTCCTGCTAGCTCTGAGGCACAGTCTTCCGGTTCCACTTCTAAGACTCTTCCAGCTTCTCTGGAAGCGCTTGCTGGCCAGAATGTAGAGCAAGGGGTCCAGGCAGCTGCTTACACTGCACATGGCCTCAAAGAACTGATTGGCCATGTAGAATGTATTTATGTTCTCATCTGTAAACTGTCCAGTGAATTGCATGGACACAAAAGTCACAATCATAATATGGTAGGGCATGTAAGACACTACGAAAACCACCAGAGCAGCTGTGATGAGAACTAGAGGCTTTCCAGCTCTCCGGACAGCACCATTCTGTCTTGCCAGCCTCCCTGGCATGGTCTTCAGCACCTTTATCATATGGGCATAGAAGCCACCCATCAACCCCAGCGGTAGAAGGAATCCCACCAGCGTCCGCAACAATGAGATGATCGTCACGTAAGTGAATGGGCCGTAGAAGTGGTCCATCCAAAAGGTAGTGTTGTCAGGGCGACGGACACCAAAGGTTATGAAGAAATCAGGAATGGATCCCACCAGGAGCAGGAGCCAGGTGAAAACACAGCAGATGCAGGCCTTCCTACTGTTCCACCAACGCTTTGAGCTGATTGGGTGCACTGTCCCAGCGTAACGATCAAAACTTATCAGAGCCAAGAAGAAGATGCTACCATAGACATTAATGTTAAAGAAGGTCTTCTTTAGTTGGCAATAGACATAAAAGCTGGCATAATTGGGGTGTTGCATGGTGAAGTAAAGAGTAAAGGGCAGCAAAAGGAGCCAGGCAAAGTCACACACTGCCAGATTTAACAAGAACACTGTCCCTGTGGTCCATGAGCGTCGACAGCAAGTGTAGTTCAAAATGGCGAACATATTCCCTAGCACACCCACTGGTAGACCAATGATAAACAAGACCAGCAAGGTGGAACAATACCATGGATGATCCTGGAACTGACTGCAGAATGGATTGGTCCAGTTCAGGTAGTACAGGAAAAGTCCATCCTGGTGCTCTGTGTGGAGACATTGAATCACATAGACACATAGTAAGCACAAGTCTTTGAAGCAAGGGTTCAGGACTGGAATTGGAAAACCTTGCTATAAAGTAATAATTATTAAACGATTCTTGGCTTCATAGTGCTGTAAGAATGTAGTATATGACGAATAGTTTGTATTCCAAACATCTCAACATCTTTAACCTCCCATTAAAGAAATAGTTCAGCAAAAAATCAGTTATGCATTTCTGTCCCTTTCCCCAGCCAAGACATGTTTACTACCTGAAGACTGCTTCTTTAGTTTTACATTAGAGCTATGAGGGTAATGTAGCCAACCAATAATGAAATCTTATATTACAACTTTTATCATCATGCAAACTATGTTTAAATAATTACACGCTTGCCTTAAACAGGGTCAAATCATGAAATAATCTCAAACAGAATTACTTACGCTTTCTCTGATACTGTATCATATACTGTTAGCAATAAAAATAGACGGAAGTACAGTCTCCAAGATGGCTCTACTGCTGTTTTTAATGCAGTGTATTTGAAGTAACATGTCTTACCTGATCAGATACATTTGATTGGAAAATTGTGCAAATTGTTGTCACTAAACTTTCCTTACTTCCATCCAACTGTGAAAATGTTTTCAGGAGGTTTTCTTATTGATTATTAAGTTTTTATTTTTCTGTTGATAAACTTATCTTCATCTTTATTGTAAAACCAAAAATGGCATTTTTGTCTTGGTAGAGCAAAAAAATAATCAGCCTACTGCATCTATGCTATAGGCAGAAATAAATAGAAACAAAAAGATAGTAGGATTCGTATGATACCCATCTAAAAGTAGGTATCAAGGTGAGTATTTGTTAAAGATTCTAGTTGTATGTAAAGGTAGTGTAAATATTGCATGCATCACATTATACAGTCCTCTTTTACATACATCATGGCCTCTGTGTGTGTTTGTATGAAATGGGTTCTTACCATGCTTATAGGAGTTATTGATGAGAAGAGGAATCATGCTGGCACACCGCTGCTCTCTGCTCGCTCTCTGTCTACAAGCTCCATCTGCCTCATCAATCAGCACAGAGCTGTGTGTATGTTTGAGGAAGTTGCTGGTTGATGTGAATACAGGTACTGAGAGCCAGGGTGTGTGTGTGTGTATTTCACAGTGCCATCTGTGCTTAACTCTCATTACTATAATCTGTTTTAGCTTTTTCATTGGTGCAGGTAAACCCCCTTGTTGTCATTATATGTCACTCACTACTGTGGATTTTTGCTGCCTGCTAAGCTGGTCTGAGCTGATGGTCAGTAGAAGGCATTTTCCAGAAGGATTTGGGGGATTTTGATTTTGGGTAGAAAAACTGTATGATGTTCAGTATTGTGTGTATTAAGCTTGCAGGTTGTAACCACTAGATGGAAGTGTCTGCAAATAGGTGAGCATTTACCAAAGTCTTGCAGCCATACTGTGTACTGCATCTATTATTGATAGTTGTCTAGTAATATAAGCAATTCTACTTGAGACATTAACCTTATAGAGGTACCAATATTATGTATCCAGAGCCTTTATGACTGGCATTTAAAAAATGTTTATCTTTCTCATTTATATCTCTGTATGTATGTATGTATGTATATATACACACCTACAAAACCCAGTATTGAGCTCATCACAATGACTTTATGTTCCTAAAATCCTGTGGTGTGAATGTATAAGTGAAATTGTGCATGGGGTGTTATTTTTTTTTCCCGCCTAACTGGTGCTCTCTGTTTCTTGTCCTCTCTCTCTTTCTTCTGTGTCCTGACTTCAGAAGTGATATCAGTTCTTATCCTCCAGGTGGAGGTGCTGCACAAAGGCCAAAATGACAAGAAGCAGACGGCTGATTAATCTACAATCAGCTGGGTGGTCATAATCACATTTAGAACCTTAGCGCACACACACATGCTGTTGCTTTGCTCCTTATGCTCCTGTTGCTTTGTCCTTCTCTCTTGCTCTCCTTTTTTATTTTCCCCTCTCTCTCTTTCCCAGACACACACAAACACACACTAACTACCAAGTAATCAGTCAGATCTACAGTTCTGACACCGTTCACCTCCACCAGAGCCAAGACTTTGAACACCCAAAGCAATTAAGTTCATTCATGCAAATCAATCCAATTATGCAACTGAGACAAACCCCGAAATTACCCAAACTGGGCTCAGCACAGATGGAATGCACAGGGAGAAGCTGTAGTGGTTTCAGGGGGACATCCTTCCTACAGTACACATCAAAAAGATTTGCAGAGATTGAGTTTATTGAGATACATGAAATTGTTTGGTAAGCATAATGACAATTTAAAATAAAAGGTGTTTTATAGCCACTGGGCAGTACAGCATGGCATAGTATGCTGTAATCTGAGCACAGAACTGTTCCCTGGGGTTGCCAAATTCATGACAGGTACTCATTTATGGTACAGTCTTAAAAAGATGATGCTTTAAGGGTTCTTTAACAAAGACAGTGGTTCTATATAAAACCATGAACATTCAAAGAATTCTTTGCATGATTAAAGGGTTCTTTGCATCATGAAAGCTTGATGGAGAGTGTGCTGTGAACGGCTCCATATAGAACCTTTTTCTTTACTAAAGAACCCATAAAGAACCATGTTTTTAAGAGTGAATGATTTACTTACATCCAAATATGTGATTGCAGGTTTGTAACCATACTTTGATTACTGTGAAATGGATTTTGCTTCAGCATGTCCTGCGGTATTCGTGGGTTTATAACCGCACTGTGCCACACAGCTGGTGGAAAGTGAAATATTGTTCTTTTTTGTGTATATGATGTGTTCTTGCTGTCTAAGATGTTATTTAAACAGTTCAGTAGTAACCTGTACAGGGTCTAACAGTGTTTCAGTTGAAAAGTTATAGCTATTGAGTTTGTGTTGTAGAGGATGGGCACCTGTAATGGTCAGCCTGGGTATGTCAGAATCAGGTCAGGGTGGACTTAGAGAAGTTGAATGTCTTGAGCTGGCAATAAAACCTTTGCTGAGCCTTCTTGACAACAAAAGAAATTTTACTTTCCTGTGCTGGGTACTGCTGAAGGGAAAGGCAGGCGGGTGTTTTGAGCACACGCCATGATGACCATGATACATAGTATCGTCAGCACATTTAAGCAGCTTGATCAGTGCGTTATTGTAGAAGCACATGTTAATGTACATTGAGAGTGGCTGGCTAAAAATCAAACATTTTATTGCCAAGTGAGAAAATCACAGCATGATACATGACTGTTTGCGTGCAGGAGCATACACAACATAAGCATCCAACATTCCAGGGTTTAAATAGAAAGTATTATTTAGTCACTCATGCTTCAGAATAAAAGATAAGCTGCTGGGCAAACTTCCTTTAGTGCAAACAGGAAGATGCTGAACGCACAAGACAGTGTGAAGTACAGTGCAAGTGCACTAAAATAATGACACAAAGCACAAGATTATTTAATAAATACATACGCAGAGTAGCTGTAATAGCGTGCTATTGAAAATACAGGCCAACACTATTGTGCAGTTTAGGTTGTAAATTAACTGCTATGTGGTGGCAGTGTACAATAACTGGCACAGGAAGCCTAATGGTATTAAGCCAGATAATAGAATTATAGAAGTATCAGTGCATAATTGAATAGATGGTCTCACAGCTGTAATACAAACTACAAGCTGTAGTATAGTTTGGAAAGCATTATAAGTAGTATAGAAAGAAAGGCATGAGTTAGAGGCAGTCCTTCAGAAGAATGTTTATGGGAAGAGACTATGGATGTGGGGTGCTTTGCAGATGACGATAGCCTTCTGTGGGTGGCTATTTTGTGAAGAGGTGATTGCTGTGTTGGGTTGGGTGTGGTGTAAATCTTCCCAGGTGTCTTCCTTAGTCTGGACAAGTACATGAGGAGAGAGTGGAAACAGACAGAAACTAGGCCTGAGCCGATTGATGAAAGTATCAGAAATCCCTGATAGATTGTATCTATTGGGCTCACTATCAAGTCAGCCCTTATAAATATTAGAAAATGCAACATCTGCAACTATGTGATGTACAAAAGGACATAAGTCATGTAATCTGTGTTTAGTCCTATATCTGTACATTCTGATATCTGATGCATTGTTTAGCTTTGAAACATTCTATTACAGCATGAGGCAGAACTTTTTTTTATTTTTTATTTTATTAGCCATGCTACAACTTTCCATCCACACAAATTGCTTTCTCACAAAACCTGAACGTCGACTTAACTTGCCGACTTTGTGGTTCCATCAAAGTAGAGGTCCTTATTCCCATGGGACAGTCGTGACTAACGCAGCTGGAAACGAGCTATGTACAGGATCGTGGGTGGGAGCGGGACAAAATGCTTATTTTAGCCAGATTCTGACCAGAAACATGGGCATGTGCTGAAACTGGTTACTGGACAAAGGTGCTGCAATTCTCCACTGAGAGGCTCCTCTGTGAGGCTCCTCTGTCTGTTGGTTGTTGTTGTTGTTTTTGTTTTTTTGTTGTTTTTTTTTTAGCTCTTACTTTCCTGCCACCGTGGTGCCCCCTATGATTCTATGTTGAATCTATCAGTGGTACATTGCACACAAACTCACAAGCTTAACAGGAACCAGAGAGTGATGGAGGTGGTGAGGGCAGTTGAGAGTAGAAATGGGTCAGCATGGATTTGGAGGAGTTGAATGTCCTCAGCTGGCACTAGAATAGCCTTTGCTGAGCCTCCTTGACAACAGCGAAAATGTTACTTTCCTGTGCTGGATACTGCTGAAGGGAAAGGCAGGTGGGCCATGACACACAATGGACCACTCCTATGGCCTATTCAGCATTGTTGGAGATAAGGCCCATCGTAGTAGTCTCATCAGCACACTTCCCGCAGCTAGACCGATGTGTCATTGGAGAAGCACACGATAACGTACACTAAAAAATGGAACTGGAGTATCTTTAATTGTTCATCTTTCCTTTCCTTGCATCTCTTCCTTAGCTTAGCTCTTCCTTCTGATGATGCAATGAAGAGATGTAAGGATAAGATGTGAGGACAGAGGAAATGACTCCAAATGAGACATCCTTCACCTGTTACTCAGCTTAAAGGATCTGTCCATAATAATCACTTAGATCCTATTAACGACATTTCACATAGGTGTGCTTTACTGAAATACAGAAATATCTGCTATTTCATAAACTTTCACTAAACTGGCCACTAAAACCACTGAAGGGAGGAAAAGAATAATGTACCACAGAACTGTGTCACATGCTACAATAAAAAAGACCTGGAATTGGGGTTGAGACTTTTGTGTTGACATTTGCTTGTACGGTACAGGATGCAGGAGGGGGTCCATGACAGATTTGAATATGTCAGTGCCAAACTGGCCATGCTGAGCCCGAGGGACCCAGTGTAATGGGCAAATAAATGGGTTGATCATACCCGAGTGATGGCCAGACAGCCGTGTCCAGGGAAGAGGCTAACGCAGGTCATAACTCAGCCACACAGCAGCCTGCAGGCTCATGAAGCTAATGCATGGATAAAAGCATTCCACAAGTGCAGTTTGTAGGTCAGGAAAGGACAAATGTTTCTATGCACAGCTACTCAACTCAACCTCACAGGCATCACATCTTTCTTGGGCTTTAGACAGACTCTTAGGACATTTTCAGTTTGTTTGGGAACAGTATCAGTCCGTACGGGCATGATAAATAATCTATTACTCTTGACTGTGGACACTATATCCTGGCACTTGCGCATGGGAACTATGCATCTGTATGTGATGTACTCGCAAAGCATTAATGCATAATTAACCTTTAGTAATCAATTATTTTTTCATTAAAAATTTATGCTTCACACATTGACAGATTGGCAGGTAATGTGGTAACTCCACAGAGAAGTGTAAGGTTTCTGTTCAGAAAATAATTTGTTCTTGATTGCAGTTCAGTTGTTACTGATATGGTTTGGATTTTTTTTTGGCTGTAAGCTTAATAAATCAGGTATTAACAGCTAAAAATAGCTTCTTGTTAAAAAAATACACTACAGCTTACTGTGAAGTCAGCCTCTAGGCCACTGTTATTGTTGCTCTCCTTTACTGTTACTGTAGCCTGTTATTATTATTGGGCTATTAATAATAACAGGCTCTGTCTTTTTTGTTTTTATCAATTTTGAGGTAAACAAAATATTAAACTTGATCGGCAATCAGTTCATGATACTATCATGAGTCGGCTTAAGCCTAATGTAGACAATGAGGCAAAATAATTAACTGTTTTTTTTTTCTCCTATGTCAAGGGCCTAAAAGTCAAATACTTAAGCTGGTGTGCAGAAATGTAGTTCTGGACCATGGTGCAGAGATAGTGAGGAGCTGAGCCCTTTGAGGCCTTGAATTTGAGAACCAGAGCTTTATATCTGATTATTGCTGCCACAGGAGACAGTGGAGTGATCTCAGCAGAGGTATCACATGGGAGAGTTTCAGGAAGTTATAGACCAGATGAGTCAGAGCACTCTGAATGCTCTGTAGAGAGGAAATGGAATATGATGGAAGGCCTGCATGGAGGGCCTTGAAGTAGTCAAGCCTGCAGATGACTAGAGCTTGATTAAAAACCTGAGCAGATTCTGCAGTCAGGTAGCATCATATTCTCCTGATGTTGTGAAGTAGCAATCTTCAGGATCTCATGGCAGATACATTGTGTTAGGAGAAATCAAGTCGATTATCCAGAATAATTCAGAGGTTTTTAAGACCTGCCTGATGGAGGATTGTGTAGGAGTAGTGACAGAGAGATTCACTGTTAAAGTGTGCTTTGCAGGAAGGTTAATTAGTTCTGTCTTTACATTTTAGGTGATGGTTCTCCATTCACAAAGAAGGACAGCCCAGTGTTAGTGAGCTGATTTGCTTGGTGGAAAGGAGAAGTACCACTGGGTGCCATCTTTGTAGACATGACATATGAGATTATCACTGATCCCAGTGACTTAGTGTAAAAGGAGAACAGATATTGGACCAAGAACTGACTCCTAGGGAACAGTTGAGCACCCAGGCAGCAATGTCCATAGAAAAGAAGGTGTCTTTGTGGTCTAGTGAGTGTCCAGAAATGTTTGTAAAGGACAGGAAGTAACAGTGTTGGAAGACACCGTTGGCTTTGTCTGTCCATAGTAGTGTTTTTATCACATGCTATGCATAACTTTGCAAAACTACTAGGAAATGCAGAATTTTGAGAAATACTCTGCTCAATAATTGTTGTGCCTAGCTACAAGCTAGGTCCCACACAATGGTACAGCTTTACGTGAACACTAAATTTCCATGGAACATCAAGTCAGAGGACAAACAGGACATTATTATGCATTCAGAGCAGCTGCATTGCTATCTGAATCAATCTTCCCCTCTCTGAGAGAGAGAGCGAGAGCATTATCCTGAAATGATTTGATTTTTTGCAATCATTTGATTCTTCAGGGAAGGGAAAAGAAAAAGCTTTACAGGTTGTGTGTGTCAGAACAATCTCTGTGATCATATAAAGTCGTCACAAATCCCAAACAGGAGATCACCAAGCGCATTATGAGGTGACAGTTCTGATTGAAAAAATGCCCTGCAGAGCACGGAAGGGTTTATATAGTCCCAAACCCATTAGTGCTAGACAAGGCATCATTAAAGTAAATTCAGTGATAAACTTGATCTGAATATACAATAAGACTCTTAAACATGAGTACTTATTTTCACTGCTGTCTTCTGTAGTGGTTCATAAGTGCCATTACCTGTTCTTCAATGTAACCCATATTAATGAACTCGCATGGGTGCTGAGATTATTGTCCAGGTGTGCCGTGGGCTTTGTGCTTATAGTAGACCCCTCTGTCTGTGTGCACTAGGCCGGTACCTGCGTCTGAAGATGTTCCGCGAGGACCATGGCTCCTGGATGACAATGTTCTTCAGCACTATCCTCTTCCTCTTCATCTTCTCTCACATCTACAACCTCTTGCTCCTCATGACTGGAGGCATGGGGTAAGTCTGCATATGTTTTGTGTACACACTTCTGCGTTCTGATATATGTGTTCAGTGTGTGTGCTTGATAACGAATGATAGAACCACAGCCATTATCAAATTATTGATGAATAGAATTGAATAGAAACTAGTAAATAATAAACTTTCTCGAAGAGAGCTCTGGAAATGATTAAGCTAATTCACTGACACACATCAAGTCAGTGTTTTGTTTATTTAATTGTATTCTAATGTTAGTATTTTTTTTTTATTTAGTAAATGTTTCCTGACCAGAGAAAGAGCTTTACATATCTCAGATGGCCTAAGATGTTTGCACAATACTGTATGTCACAGGCATTGTTTTTTCAGCATTAGCATGGCTGTGACTAGTGTGTGGATGAATGACCTTAAGTTTTCTCTTAAATGTAGGCACTCATGCCTTAAAAATTGTAGCAGTCATTTTGGCTCCATCATATAAGAAGATGGATGCCTCACTGAGGGCCCATCTCTCTTTACTTCAGTTGCTGTTTCACACTAATGTCTCCGGTTTCTGTCGCGGCTCACAGCTGGAGAAGGACGTTTCATTTCTCTCTCAGATTGAGTGCGTTTGTGTGAGTGTTATGACCACGATACATCTCTCCAAGGTTACTCTCAGTTGACAGAAGACACACCAGTCATTTATGTGCACAAGGCCTGATGGCTGTCCTTTTATTGTCTCGCACCATAAAGCACTCTCAAACGCTTGATGATACATATTTTAGAACATCTTTTATTTGCTGGTGTTCTAACAGTTTGTACATGTAATCACATTGTTAAAAAAGCCACATTTAGTGTACATGTTGTAGGCCTTTACACATCAAGCGTGATTTATTCGGACAGCAGTACAGTCATTAGGTATGTATGAAACAGATGGTATGTTGTACACTAAATGCAATTTTTCAGACGGAAAATGCAACATATTCTTGAGATCTTTTAATAACATGAACTCAATGACTAATCACGTCATCTCTGGTGTTGACATGGCATCAATCAAGATGACAGATCAAGCAAATAGAAATTTTTCATACTTTTGTATCAAAAGGATTAGAATCTCCAAAAGCAGCTCAAACAGGGCTCAAACATATGGACATTCCCATTAAATGTGGAACCACTTAAACTTTCAGCTTCTGAATGAAGCGATGAAGCTCTCTACTTTACTACGCTATGGACAATTTGAGCTAATCAAACCTGTTCTTTGTGTTTAAATTATTTGACTAAATAAAAAGAAGCCAAAGGAAATACTAACATATGACAATTATTTAGAATAGAATAGAATTAGAATAGAATGGAATAGAATAGATTATTTTCTGGACAGGCAACTCAAATCCAGGGAAATCCTGGATGAGTGGCAACCCTATAAGCTGCTTGTTTGTTTTTGTTTTGCTGTTTGTTTTGTTTAGTTTTTTTGTTTTTTATGTTTAAATGGTTAAGATGTAAACAAAGTTGTTTACAGTAGGTCTGGGCAATATGACGATATTCATCGTTATCATGATAAATTATGTATAGTATGTCATTATGTATAGTATGAAGTATTTTGTGGATATTATGCTAAAAGAACACTGAACAACTGCATGTTTCATCACCAAAAGTGCACAATTAGTCCTAATTTTAGCATTGAGTTTTTCAAATGTACCATGGTCTTACTATTATCAACACTACGTATAAAAACATTAATTATATATGAATGTAATAAACGTAATGGGTTCACTGAGCACTTTAGATATAAAACGGCTGTATTTGTGCTGTAGACATCACGATCCCTGGTTCCTGTCATTACCACTGGAGTCTATATGTTTCTCCACAGTTTAATTATTTCACATCAAACCACTCTGAATGACATTGATTGTGTTGCAACGATTGAATTGTGCAACAATTTTTCAAAATTTATAGAATTTCCCTTTAATACTGATCTTATTGAAATCAGTTGTGTATAAATGTATGTCTGATTGACTTTCACGGTTTGGTTTGTTTTTTAGAATGAAAACTGATCAGAGCCCATTTGTTGTTTTCCTCATAAATGTTTGTCCACTCTGGCCTGGAAATGCTGGTGATGCTTTGGGCCATTTCATATGGATTGTTCAGGGCATGTTTCTATGGTCAGCTCGTTTCTCACACACTCTAAGCCTTGACAGAGACATCTATCATAGCCACTTTCTCCGACTAGGGGAGAGAGAGGAAACACATCGCTGAGTATCATTAGTCAATGAAGAATTGATCTATAAATGCAGTGGTACATAAGAGTAAATTGCATTATCTTACAAAGGATTTGTCCGTATTCTGATCTACTAACAAACATGGGAAAGGGAAGGGGAAGGGGAAGGGCACTCCTTTAATTGAAACTTGTGTTGCTTTGTTGTTGTTTTATAACAGCTTAATTTGGCCCAACAACCATTTAAGCCATTATTTAATCTGCTGCCACCTCATAGACACCCCCCCCCCCCCCCCCCCCCCCCCCCCCCCCCCCCCCCCCCCCCCCCCCCCCCAGGAAGCCTAAAACAAAGTTAAAACATTTGCTTCACATCAAAGCCAAGAGGTGGCGCTGTGATACAGCATGTGAGTCCATCAGCTCACACTCAGAGTTTACTTCACCGTACCTCTCTTTCTGATCTGGACTGCTCCTGCCTTCTCTCTCCTTCTCTCTCCCCCTCTCTCCCTCTTTTCCCCTTTTCTCCTTCCAACCGTGTCTCTGCCCGTCCTGTCAGGGTCTCAGTGAGGACTTTTTGCTCTGTCTTGAGAAATTAGTGTTTACACCTGTGCAGACAGCAGACACACAGGGGGCTCAGCATGTTTACTGCGGGAGACCTGCTACAAACAGAGCACCACACAAGCAAACAGAGAGAGAGAGAGAGAGAGTGAGAGAGAGAGAGACTTCAATTAAAATATCTTTCTTGGCAAAGTAAGATCTACTTTTCTTTAAAATCTCATATCCAAACTACATGTATTAGAGATGTAAATTTGTTTTCCATTTTTTTGATTAGCATAATTTTATCGGTCTACTAGAAAAATGTAATCATTAAGGATAAAGAATAGCTCATTTTTAAAATCAGGATTGTCTCCTGAGGGACTGAATTGGCTCAAAGCATGTCATAGTATGATTTTCATATGGGCTTTATATATATATATATATATATATATATATATATATATATATATACATATATATATATGAAATAAAAGTCCTAAAACCATAGCAAACACTACTTGTTAATTACATAAAAAGTCATAATATAGACTATAGAAAACTAAAGTCAGGATGCATTAAAAATCGTTTTATAATCAGAATCGAATCCTGAGGTGCCTAGAGATTCCCACCCCAAATAATCATCCTTTTTAAGTATAGGCTGTCTCTCAACACCTCTCCAAACCCCTGAAGAGAAAGAGAGAACCAAAGAAAGAAAGTTGGCTCAGAACAAAAGTACAAGAGAAAGAAATAAGATTCTGGGCTCATGAAAAAAAGAAATAAATAACCGAACGCTATAGAGAGAGGCAACCGTTCCAGTTCTAATGATGCAAGGGAATGTTTTAGATGTGTGTCCAAGTATTTTCCCAGGTTGTTTCAGCTTATTCTGTGTCCAGTTGAGTTACCGTTTCTTTATTTTATGCTATAGCAGTTGCTTTAGTTTCCCTCTGTAAGGCAGTACATAGTGTCATATAGTGAGTTTGTGTTCATTTGCATAACTTTTGTTTCATGCGTTGTCTGTGTGGTGTTTCTGTAGGTGTATTTTTCTTTGTTAAGGTGAACTTCTTTTGTCTGCCTGAAAGCTCTTCCTCATTATGTCGCATGCATGTGGGGCTTTGTTTCATTTTCACTCTATACATTTGCAAATCTGTGTGCCTGAGCTTGGATGCTCCTCCTTTCCTAGCTCTCTAGGTGTGTGTTTGGGTGTGTGTGTGTGTGTGTGTGTGTGTGTGTGTGTGTGTGTGTGTGTGTGTGTTTCTGTCTTCCTGCTGCACCTCTCTCATGTGTGAGACTTAGAGCTGTCTGTCTCACCTGCTGTCTTTCTGCTCAGACAGCATCTGTTGCCTCTCATCTCATCTCATTGATATTCTTTTATTCTCCGTGACCTTCCTGCCTGCAGGGGGCCTATTCACCCAACACCCCTCCACCACTCGCACAGAAATCACATTTAGGCAACAAAAGTGTGCATTCGTCCTTGTAGTTTCTCCCTATTAAATAAGTCATATTAGCATTTCACATTGGATTAGATTTTAAAGGTGTGTCGGTTGGGATTTTTTTGTACTTGAATGTCTTTAAGGACAAGAAATTGGTTGCTACCCTTAAATAACAGTCACATTCATTTAGACCTGGGTGATGTTGTTCAAACAGCAGTTTTTCTTCTTTTAAATTACACCAAATTATAAATGTTAACCAGACACAAATCAGAATTCCAGAAAGGCTTTTTTTAATTGTTCTTTCAAAAAATTTAATGCACCCAGTAAATGACAGTACAGCACAGTTAACTATCAGGCCCTGGACACTATGTGTAAAGTGCATAAGCAGAATAAAGACACCCTTCATTTCTTTACTTTCCAGTCAAAGTGGTCTTTAAGTACAAGTGATTCATTTTTCAGCATCAGGACCTACAGAAATAAAGCAGAAAACACATTTTTAATTACACAAAAAAACATCATCAAACTAAATATAATGCATTTTTGCTTTATTGTGTCCTCACTTTGCATTTATTACAGCTTTCATTCATTTAAGAGACTAGCTTTCAGTGTTTCAAAGAAATGTACAGAGATGTTTTTCCCAAAGTTCAGTTTCTGCTTTTCATGATCCATGTAATCCCAAACGTTTGTATGGTAATGTATAATGCTCCTTATCTATTAAATACATCAGCAGAAATGTACTAAAACTGAGAGGCAATGCAGTTTGCCAGTATCACAGTATACCAGTATAGACAACGCATCTCCCAGCCCTGCATTTACCTCAGTAGTTCTACCTCTTTCTAAAGTAGCATCTTTAAAAAGAGTCCCACCTTTAGACCACCTTTGTCATCTCAAAAGAAACTTCCACTCAAACAGAGCTCAGTAGAACACCTGGATTAGCCCTAGATAGCCCAAATAATGCAGAGCATTACTGATAGATGCTGGGATTACTGTTATTCTACTGAACAGGGAGTGATGATTTTTAAGAAAAAGAATGACTGCCACTGAAATAATGTCTATACGCTGTCTGTCTTACTCCCCTGCACATTCAAGATAATGCGGGGGTCTTTAGTGTCTAGCCTGACTAACGGCTGAATGACTGATGTAGCGTGTCTAGCCGTGCCAGGGTTGTCGCACAGCAGCACAGAGCGACTCATTCTGATTCAAGGCAGAACATCATCATGGGACGGTAACCTGCACTTGTTGGCTGGTTCCATCTCCGTCCCATTTGCTTGCTCGCTCAGACTGTCAGATCAGGGGGCCAAGCACAATGTGCTGGAGAGAGAGAGAAAGGGAGAGAGAGGAAGTGAGTGAATGAGTGAGAGGGAGGAGCAGACCCTCTTCTTTTTTCCTCATCATGACATCTTAAGGCATCCATTATGGGCATAAATCATTTGCTAATTAAGCGGTGTTATTTAATTAAGAACGCCCAGTGCATGGAGATGTCATTAATCACGCCCGATTTAGAGCCATGCAGCGTCTGTGCCTGGCGGAGGGAGGGATCTGCAGGGACCCTGTGACACATCTGCAGAAAGGGGGGAGAGAGCGAGCCAGAGAGATAGAGAGAGGAGGATAAGAGGATAAAAAGAACGTGGGAGAGGGAGGGGAGTGAGAGAGGAAGCTTGATTGAGAGGGGTGTGAATGATGGAGAGAAGGAGACGATAAGGAGGGGGATGATTAAAAAACGGGTGGAGGAAAAACAGCGAGAGAGTGAGTGATAAAAAGGAAGTGGGGGGAGATGTAGAGGGAGGGAGGGAGGAGAGAGACAGAGGGTGTACAGCTAATTTTGCCCCCACTGTTCTGAACTGGGGAACGAAGGGCAAAGCAAGGTAACACACTGGAACTGCACAATATGTTGTCTGTTAGTTTCTGTGCTGATGTTGGCCTTTGCAACACTGATATTGCTAAATGCTTCAGTATGCAAATAAGCCCTCGAACCAATCACAGCTTAGTTTCTCAGAGGCATCTCACCACAAAGAAGATTCTTAAATGGTAGAGTGAGCATCACATTAAACACTGTCTCTACAAGTCAAGACAGTCTTAATTCTACTGTGAGCATAAATGGAATAAAATAATAATTAAAATAAATAGAAAAAAAAGAAATGTTGGGTGCAATAGAGATTGGAACCACACATTTGAAGATTTTAATGCCTCTCATAAAACATTATTACATGAAATGGTTATGAATACACTGCCTGAGATTTTGTATTACAAAAGTTTCTTAAACAGTGAATTAAAATAAAATGTTTAGTCCCTAAAGAAAACTATTTTTCCAGATATATCATTATTTCACCATTATCTTAAATTGGATGGACAGGAAGCCAATGAAAAGAGCCTAAAACAGGGGTAATGTGGTCCTGTAACCAGCCTCGTGGCTACATGCTGTACTACTCGAAAGCCTTCTTAAGTCCTATATACAGAAAATTGCAATAATCTAGACATATTTATGTAAACCAAAAGGTAAATTCTTTTTGTTAAACTAATGTAGGCCAGTCCTTAACTATGTCACAGTGTTGATTCAACAGTTTGTTTTTAATGCACTGCAAAGTGTGTCACTAGAAGTAGATGATATAGAAAAAATATATCATAATAAATAGAATCATGATATTTAGTTTTTCTGAGGTTTGATACACTGGAACAAACAGAATCCACCAGTAATACCACATTTAAACTGAATGCACATTAAAAAAAAGCACATTTTTTCCATTCAGTGTCTCACATACTGTATAATACTACATCCATTTAAGCAGGTATAATTGTCCTCTCTTGGACTCTTGGCGCAACGGTTGACTCAAGCCTTGCACAACGACACCACCTCAGGAACCTCCTCTACAGCTCTTATCAATGATGCGTGTAGTTAGTCATTATTGTAGAAGTAATAACAATCTACGATATATTCAAAATAGCTTATTATGCCATCATATATCCTGAAAACAGTGTTATACTGTAATGTCACCCAGCTTGCTACCGCAACCTATAGCACCATAATCACAGAACTAGTGTTTTGTTCACATTGTGCAGCTGTAATTGGTAGTGATAACAGGGTTTCCTCTGTCCTGTCTGTTTCTCTCAACCTCTGTAGTCTTAAAGGACTTGTTAGTGGCTGCTGCTGCAGCATTGTTTGTAGGGAGAGAGTTTGAAGACGACCTCCTGCAGTTCAGAATCTGCCTGTGATTTTCTTTCCACACCTTATAAACACTGTTATAACATCGCTGTGCCTCTCTCACTGACATGAACACACTCACACACATGCTCTGTCTGGGTCTCTAGATAAATGTCAAACTGATGGCAGCCAGGGTGAGGAGAGTGACATCTATACGCTGTGGTGTTGAAACCTCACCACAGGATCAATACTGAGTGAGAGAGAGAGGTGGATAGAAAAAGAGGGGGGGGGGGGGAGTAAACCATGTTTTGTCTGCAGTTTATCTCATCCTGTGAGGGGGCCAGGGGGGCAGAGCAGGGCAGATTTAACAAGGTCACTGGTGCCCTGAACTGCTGAGCTAGAGGCATCTTGACCTTAGCCTGCAAAATTGAAGACCTCAGTCAATGATGGATGTATTGTTTCTGCTACAACTCCCAGTGAACTAAAGTTAATGTTTTTTAACTTTTAGAAGTCACGATTATCGCAGGCAATAACAAAAGCATGATATATTTTGGTACCAATTATTTCTCACTCATTGAAATAAGCAGAGGAACTCTGTCAGATTCTGAGCTTTGAAGCAATATGACTTTTGTGTTTGTGAGTAGGAGGGCCTGACTGATATGATCTTTTTGATCATTGATGTTTTTTCAGCAGCTGAAAATTCCAATAAGTGATAATATAAACCAACATGTTTACATTTTTTTTATATTACATTTTACTTCATATTTTATTATATTTTACTTCAGTTATTGTTAAACACTGTTTTGCCACATGTAAGATTGTCATACTTCTTAAACCTAAATAAGCAACTCACATTCTTAAATAATCAAATTATTGTAGTGTTTTCGGTGGAGGTACCCATATTATGGTTTTGATTTCAATTAGTTAGCTTTTGCTTTTATTGTTTTTTCTTTTATTTGCTCTCTTTATAAAAGTGTTTTTTACACTAACACTTGTTATTCTTGTGCTGAAGATTAGAGTTTGAATGCATTTTACATGTTGTTATTCTATCTACAATAGTGTTCAGATTGACCAGTTCACACTGTGTTGCTGTCTTGCAGTTAAACAGAGGATCAGTCATTTTAGGTTTTGCCCTGTTTTTGGGAGATTAGAGTTTGAATCTCAGCAAAAGTCATCAGTTACCACTAATATTTTTTGCAGATACCAATAAAACCATGAGTCTTCAATATTGGCCGATATTATCAGACAACCAGTATATTAGTTGGATTATTTGAGTAAAAGCCATTTAGCTATTACATATAGCTGTATATACATTATCATTATTTATTACATACAGTTGTATTTTGTGGAAAGAAAACAATCTTCTACATTTTTATGTTGCTTTTGTCATTTCTTGACATTGAAACAAACAGAAAAAATCAAAAGTTCTGACTCAAACTTGTCGATACAATATTTAAACTAAATGTAAATTTAATTGTTTGCGCTGCTGTAATGAAATATTTTATTGTGTAAATATGCTTGAATCTCGTTGCAAAACAACGCTAACTATTCTTGTGGGTTAACTTGAGTTTCAAATCTGGTATAAAACTATGTGCGTTCAAAAAATTGTAAGAAATAAAGCAAATGTGCATGATAATTATACAAACAAGCTGTGCCACTCATCTTACTTTTTGGTACAGCTTTATGCTTAAGTTTGACTCTTCTCGTAGTTTTCTTTGTGTTCTCCTAGTCTGATAGAACTGGGACCTAGATTTACTCCTTCCAGCTCCTTCTCCCCACAAAACACTACCGCTGAGGCTAAGTAGGCCAGGGGGAGGGTGCTGTGCTGAGAGGTGTGGCTGCTGTGCTCTCGCAGGTCAAGCCAACAGGAGGAGTGCCTGTTCTGTTGTTACTGAGACGAGCAGAGGGGGTCCGCTGGGAATAGCAGATGCACATATAGCTAGAGCTATACATCAAGAGCAACATATTGTGTAGGGGTGAGAGAGAAAGTCTGTGTGTATGTGTATGCCGTGCTTGTATGTGTGCGAGAGAGAGAGAGAGAGAGAGAGAGAGAGAGAGATAGTACTTACCTCAGGCCACAGGATCCTGAATTACGGCTCAATATTCCTATCATATTGAGTGTGGCTTTACAAGCAGGAGATATCATAAATTAAACTGTTCCAGCTCTGTTAGCTGTCAGCTTAGCATTCAGTATTTCCCATAAAACCCAGCATGACATTTCTAAATATTGCACTCCATCCAAGTCCCCCTGAGGGAGAGTAAGAAAAAAATCTCTGTGTTCATTTACATTTGGTTTGAGTGTGATTATTTACTGCCTAATTGCTTATCATAAACAGTGCTAAACACATCTCCATGCGCTGGCTGATTGGAATTGTAAATAGAAGGGACGCCTGCGATAATGAGATATTGATATTCGCACTAGCTTCATTCGGATTTGTTAAACTCAGACTTATTAGTTTATATTACATGCATTTCAGTGAAAGCATTTTATGGTTGGTCTGCTTCTCTTAAAACTAAAGGGCTGATGAGGGCTTTGGAGACTTCCTGAGCCGGTGTGGTGTCATTGTGATTGAAACCAATAAAACTGGTTGATAGTGCAGTGGCTGCAACAGTGCTGCATGGACCTGCATTGTAGTGAAGCATAGAAAAGCACTGAGACACCTCACCAGAGAACTGTTTTAAAGGTTTTTATTTTTGCAAAAAATCTCATTTTGCTGTAAATGTAGTTGATCAGCCAAGACATATTTAATGTCTGATTTCTTTAGTTTTGCACTGGAGCTACCTGCTGTTTCCATGAAAATAGCATTGCATAGCTAAAATAGTAGTAGCAGCCATCTCAAAGCCTGAATCTAATCCATGTTTTCTCCATCTATAGACAACAGCAGGCATATACACTGAGATTTTGGATGGCAGAGAAAAAAGGACAACCTGAACATGAAAAAAATACAATTTATTTCACAACATATGGCAGACATTATCCATAGAGACAGTATTTTAGAGGAGAGGATTTTGTAGTGTTAGGAATCTTATGTCAAGCCTAAAATTACCCTTCTGTTAGAGCAGGAATTGAACAGCAGTCTTCTATATATGGGGTGAGGTTATCCACTACAGTATATAGCCAGTACAAATCAGTGACTTATGACTTTATTTAAGCATGAGCAGTCAATCATGTGGACCTGTTTTTTTCAATAAATATTTATTTTAGTAGGTCAGCACCTCCAGTTTTGCATGTACTCCACCAGAGGGGCGCCCAAGAGCGATGAAGCTTGTGGAACCTAAACTGACCAACTAGCTCTGTTCATTGTGTAATGAAAATAATTTAAAAATAATTTTACTTTATTAACATTACTTGGAAACATAAGTGCCTTAACATGCCACACACACGACTCAGAAGTCTGAAGTAACTTAGTGTGGCTGAACTGATCTTGATTGCTTAACTTAGAAAAGATTTCTCTGTTCTCAATTTTATATTTACAAGCCAGCATATTTTCACATCATTCATTGGGCAGGAAAAAATGTACCTTGTGTAGAATAAGACAACTGCTTTATACTGTTAACTCTAGCATTACCTCAGGTGCTGATTTAACCCACAGTGGCTAAAAATTTGTTTATGATTTATTTTACAGCATATATAAAATATGTTCTCCTTGATCTGCTTCCCTTGTATTACTGAATTTATAGTATAGCCATTTTGTAGAGAACGACTTACAAGCTGTTGTTACAGCAAGTCTTAGACTGAAAATGATTCTTGGTGGTCGCCATTCAGACTGTAAACAGTACCTAAACAAGGTAATTGAGCGGCCCTTTTTTGGTTCCATTGTCAGCTAAATTCTTTCCATCATGTGGCCTCTCCAGTCTAAACACAGCATGTTTAGTTGCATTGCTGCATGGCCAAGTGTCAGCTTTTTAGTCATATGTACACTGTGCATGCACATACTTCTGTTAGCTAAATGTGTTAACTTTGGACAGCTTCAACACTTTTCGTTACACCATGGCAAATCTGCACTGAAACAGCTTTTGATCAGTAATGGGCCAATATGAAATACAATTGTTACATATGCTGACCCATATACTATTAGTATACTCTGAGGGCAAAAGGGCAGGGGCCTCAGGCCTTGACATACAGTGACATTAACCACATAAACATTTACGAGCTGCACTGGTATTGCTCCCCTTGAAATTCAGTGAGGGCTATTTGCATTGAAGGAATGAAGACACAAAAATGAGTATTTAAAAATCACAAGTGCTGTCAAATATCTGGAAGCCTTTGGTCATCGTGGTTGGTTTGATCTCTTTAGCAGGAGAAAAGGCTTTATGAGTGAGAGCTAAGCAGCCGAGCACCAGGTTGATGGAGGCTGAAGAGGTGGTGCATGCATATTAATGTGCATGGCTGGAGCCCTCCAGACCTCATGGGCTTACGGTGCAACTGGTAAACGCTGTGGTTGGACATGCCTTCTGAGCTCACACTCAAATTCATTTAGAATCTTGTCACGGCCATTGTCAACTCTAGAGGAAAGAGGGCTCCT
Organism: Pygocentrus nattereri; assembly: GCF_015220715.1. Lineage (NCBI taxonomy): Eukaryota > Metazoa > Chordata > Actinopteri > Characiformes > Serrasalmidae > Pygocentrus > Pygocentrus nattereri. The sequence continues at coordinate 29,465,116 of NC_051221.1, read as the reverse complement.
CAAAGCGCTTGAGCTCCTTCCTCAAACAAGAAAAAAGCGCTAGCGGGAATGACTATGCAATTTTGCAATTTCTCACGTTCTTGATTCGGAGCAACAAGCAGAACATCTGTGACCTCTTTTCTGCAGATTCCCAGCACAGGGTCTGATTTTAACAAGCCTGACCACTGGAGGTTATAATTAACAGAAGGGGACACTGGGCTCAGTGGCAAATAGGAGCCTTAGGCAAAGTGGTGATTTTGCATATGCGACTGGCATTTTCCCAAAGGGCTGCTGTATAGTTTTACAGTGGATAATCACAGCACTATGGTAATTTCTCTTTCTGTGTGTTCACTGGTGCCTCACTTCAGTGGGATTCATGTGTAATGGGGGCCTTCAGCCTGCTCTTTCTAGCGTAATGAGAGGAGTGGCACTATGACTTGGAAAGCATGCTGATTTTGTGATAGAGCTATGTAAGTGTTCTCAGCAGATTGCTGTTTGTCAGTGTTAAAAGATTGTCTCTCCTTTGTGTGTATGCGTGTCTTTATTTTTGCATGGGTGGTGGAGAGTGCATGTGTGGGCAGGTGGTTTTTGGGGGAGCCGATTCCTGCTGGAACCGTTGCGTGGATGTTTCAGCACGCAGTACCCTTCCTCATTAGGTCACTCGCCTCGCACCGCATTAAAATTTCAGCCCTCATGAATAAGTCAGAGCCCCCAGCCTTTAATCACGGGGGGTATGAGGAAAAGAGAGGGTGAGAAAAATTTTGAGAGAGCAGAGAGAAATAGTGAAATTGAAGAAGAAATGTGGGGAAATAAGAAGGGAGGGGAATTTAAGGCTGAGGTAAAGACCAGCACTCATAAAAAAACCTCCTTCCTGCATTTTGTTGCAGGATAAAAAAGGAGGAACATTGTTATTTTCTGAAAAAGGAAAACCTGACACCTGCAGCACTGAAAGGAAGGTTCTGTGCTTGCTGTTCTGTTTCACCGTGATGCAGGAGCCTGACAGAGTGCTCCAGATTTATCGATTAGAATTGCGGCCTGCATGAAGGACTCCCCGTGGGATCGTTATGGTGACTGGCAGCATTCCAGAACTAGAAGGTGTTCTAAAGTGACTAAACATCGTGACAAATTTGCATTCTAATCACACAGGGCCTTACTCTGTTCACCCCCTCTCCTTTGCTCTAATGAGGGCCTCTCCTACAGGCTTAAAGGATGGAATGTGGATGCAGTGAGATAAATCACACGTGCCGTAATAGAGGGCTTTTGGTGGCAGTTAGGAGGTGGTTTGATGCATATGGTGTTTGCACAACTAGACACATGAATGAATGAGGAGGAAGGAAATGTGATGCAAGGATGTGTGGGTTTTTCCTTTCTTGAATAATAATAATCACACTCCTGGCTCTTGGTTTGATGGGTGAGTGTATGTAATGCTGTGCTGTTGGGAGGAAATGTCAGCTAATGGCAAGAGGAAGGGAGAGATAATTGGCATTCATTAAGTTGAGAGCCTGTTAAACCTGTCTGTGCTCGTTAATAGGATAATGAGATTACGGTTTGGGAGTGAGGCGGGAGGCGCTGGGGGTGCAGGTGGCAGGATTCAGCTGCTCTTGGCTGAACCGATTTCATTCCATCAGCTGCAAATACGAAATGCTGTCGGCCACAGCCACAACAACTCTCTAACACCAGCCCTTGTTCAGTTTACCTTCTTTAAGCCTTTGATTTTTGAATGCAATTAAACCAAGTCTGGGTAGAGCGAAGCTACATTGTCAAATAAAAGTTTCTTGAAGAGATTTTGTATTTGGTTTGCAGTTATTTTTGTAAGCGCAGCTACTGATGTGAAAAAGGTTTGAGGTTTCCAGGAGAATCTACAGCTTTATCTCTAATTATTAGGAGCCTGTACCTGCAACTGCTTTATCACAAAGAGCCACTGTGACACCTGAACAATGCAATGGGAGCTGATTTTCTACTCTGTGATTGCGAAGTCAACTAAACGTCCATAGAGGCTCTGCCTGATTCAGCAGGTAAAATGTTTGTGCCTTTGTGCTTGTGGAAACTGATTGAGTGCGACAGCTAACATCATGACACTTTGCAGTAGTGACCGTTTTTTTTCTTTTCCCCTCTCTCTCTCTCTCTCTCTCTCTCTCTCTCTCTCTCTCTCTCTCTCTCTCTCTCTCTGTCTGTCTGTCTGTCTTTCTCTCTGTCTCTCTGTCTCTTCCTGCAGTCCGCACATGGTCACAGAGTACATGGGCATAAGGAATGAGAGCTTTATGAAAATGGCTGCTGTTGGTACGTGGATGGGAGACTTCGTGACTGCATGGATGGTAAGGTGGTTTTAAACCACACCTGCTTTTAATCCTCGCTATCTTTTTTCTTTGCCCCAAACACCTAATGGAAATTCCCTAAATTCTAAATCCTTTGAGCACATGAAACATTGCATCGTGCTTTGGCTCATTTAAACTGATGTATTGCCTTTTCCAGCATTCCTCTGCTGCAACAACAGAGGGAAGGAAAGATAAGTGGAATTTCTTGAACTCAGGAGTTGATTAAATGAGACTGCAGTGTAACAGGCCCTTAAAGCAGTGCTTCTGCGGTTGCAGAGCAGAGGTGAAACCCACCGCTGAAACATGATCTGTGCCAGGGTTTTCCCTTGTGATGTGCAGGAACAGACAACACACAATGAAACCTTTATTGCAGTGTCTGCAGGTATAAGCATGCGTACCATAGCCCCCATATTTCAGATATTTCATATTTCACACATTTAAACTGATCAGCACCGCTCCCTTATACCTCCAGGATGTTGTATAGGGATCCTCTTGAGCCACTCTCAGGCCCCCTTTTCTCAATGAACAGAATGCATACATACAACTGAACTAAATAGAATGATACATATTTTAGAACTGTACAGCAAAATAATTGTATGAAATACAGTTATACTATATGGCCAAAAGTATGTGGACACTATCACGCCTATATGATCTTTTTGGACATCTCATTTCAAAACTAGGGCTTTTAATGTGAAATTGCTTTGTCTTTGCAGCTATAGCAGCCTGTACTCTTCTGGAAAGGCTGAAATATATGATTTATGTTCATTATTGTATTAATGTAACAGCTTAAAACGCATTCAAAACGAAAGAGAGAAAAAAATTAACCCTTTAAAATCCCAGGTGTATTGCATCCTTAACAGAAGTAGTCAGGGACTACACTGACTACAGTGCAAACTGACTTATTCTTATAATGTAGAAGTGTTTGTGCCTTTGGACCTGGTCATTACTGGTTTATCTCAGTGACCAAAGCAGTTTCTGTTTTATAACAAGGGAATCAGAATACACTTCATCTCCATAAATCAGCACACTTATTATCTCCATAAATTACAAGGGCCCGTGTGTGGATCCAGTCTGCTGTTCCTCGCTCTTGTAACAATATAACTTAGTCGTTACTTGACACTTTATAATACTTAATGAAAAATGATACTTCTCAAGAATAACTGAAAGAAATGCCTAGACTTTAACAGGTTGAAGTTCATGCATGAAGTGTAGGGCATTCTGAGGTCACAGTGACACGGCGCTGTCAGCTGTGCTGTCTCCAGGCTCAGCTCCACTACACTGTCCACCCACACTGCTTTGGGACGAGGATCATCTGGGACTGAAGTGTCTATAGAGGATGAGCAGCTCTGCCACTTTCAACTGTATACATGTGTGTTATTGTGTGGGGTTGTGTTTGCAAAAGTGTGTGTGTGGATAGGAGCAGCTTTGACAAGCCTCTGCACCCTGCCTTATATTAGTATGCCTGACAGGGAAAGAAAATGGAGAGAGGAAGAGTGAGAGATGCACAGAGAGAGAGAGAGAGAGAGAGAGAGAGAGAGAGAGAGAGAGAGAGAGAAGGCTCAAAAAGTGCTGAATCGAGACATTACTTTAGGCTTTTTTACATTCCATTAATTCAACAAGGCTCTTTCTCAGTGACCTCCTCTTCTCCTCCATGAAGTTGTGCATTTTTTTTTTCTGGGAAACGTGTCATGGTCTAAGGAGGCAAAACACACACACACACACACACACACATACATGCACGCAGACAGTTTGAGACCGCTGGCCTGAACAGAGAGATTTGATGCCAGGTCTGTCCCGCTGGGGGGACGCGCTGTGTGTGCTCTTGCCTCAGGGTACGTTAATCTATTGACACGCTAACCTTGGACAAAATGTGTCACCCTGAAAAGGCCAGATTTGCATAGAAACAGAGAGAAGGAGAGAGAGACGGAGCAGAGAGGGATAGAGAGGCGGCCGAGTTTAATTACTTTTACTGATTGCTCAAGGGTGATATTTTTCTCCCAAACAGCAGTAAACTTTGACAGGAAGAGCGTGCTCCGACTGTGAAATCTGTCTGCACTAAGCTCAATTGTCCACTCTTCAGCTTTATAGAAAGAGCTGGAGGAGTAAGATTAGATCTAAAAGTGTTTGGCAGTGTTTGTGAACATTTATTAAGGATGCACCAGATTAACACCGTGTGACCAGATGCATCATCAGTGTTTATCAGTATTTCCCTTTTACTGATAGCAGTATTGAAATCAGTTTTGTTTAAGAATTAAGAAAATATTTAAGAATAAGCATTAAAAATATAGAATGTGTTAATATAATGCTTAAAATAATACTAACATGCCTGTGCAGTTTCACAAGTTTTGAATAATTAGTAGGAAGCTTTAAAATAAAGAAATTTTAAATGTGTCCAAAATAATGCACAGAGCCACAGATGGGCTTCTAGGTGGCCCAAACAAATGATTGTTAATATAGAGTAATTGTAAATAGTTCATAATGTTTAGCCCCAGTTTTATTCATGACCTATTCTCATCCATTAGCTAGGCCTACTCCTCTGAGCTGCCAAGGTAGGAGTGTGAAGGCTAGCATGTGCTTCCTGAGACATGTGACACATCACCACATCTTATCAAACTGCAACTAATGCAGCATCTGCTCAACTGCCAGTTCTTTGGCTAAAAGATGGCAATGTTGGCTACCAATGTACTGAGGAAAGGGTGGAGAAAGAGGGACATCCTACCCACCCACAGAAAGCAAGGCAAGTTATGCATTCTTGGACCACAGATGGCTGTGGTATCGCCAGGGATCTAATTCATGATCTCCTAGTGATAGAGCACTTAGTTTGTTCTCAAGGGCCCTTTTGGTACTTTTTAAATCTTCCTATAAAATAATGAAAAGTACTATCATGGCAAGGTGTATATGGTAATTAATGTGTATACTGTATGTGGTAGCAGTGTAAAGGCCTCTATCTGTATTTCATTCTGAAACAGATAAAACTCAGCATTTTGTCACCGCATGAACTATGAATAGCACAATTACATTTGTTCAGATTTACTGACACCCGCTCATCTTCTCTGTCAGGTGACGGACATGATGCTGCAAGACACGCTCTACCCAGAGTGGGGACAAACCGCCCGACGCTTCTGGAAAAAGGGCAACAACAGAATTGTGCTTTTCTGGTGAGCTACAGGGTGAAATTCTCAGATTTGTGAAGGAAAAAGAAACATGACAGCTGTGTCAAATCAACAGGGAGCAGCATGTGAGATGTTGTTTCTATATACGAGTCAGAGTGTTTCACAGAGTAGGGCTATAAGAGATGTTTGTTTGTTTGTTTGTGTGAGTGCATGTGTCTATAAAGACCTCTAATTAATTAAAGTCAGTCAGAAGGTCATCACACTACCATGCCCCCTTCAACAGCACAGTGTCACTGAACACTGCAGGTCTCTGAGCTTTATGTGGTTGATTTCGTACAGCTTTGATGCGGTGAGACCTCTGCTCCACTTTAAAGGGCCCATATCATCTTTTTTGAAGATTCTAAATACCGTTTCGAAGCATACAGATGATTCCATGGATAATGTCATTTGTGTTCCACAGATACCACATGTACAAATATATATGATAATGATCTACAGCACAAGGACAGCAGTATTTTTGGGTGCCCTTGCCCACTGTAACTACACTTTGAAGTTACTAATCTAACTAATCTTGAAAAATAATCTTTAAAATACTTGGCACAGAAATCTTATGACTTTTTACATTGATGCTGAATCCATCTCATTGGATTGACATCTCATGCTTGAAACATCGTTTTTCACGAGTCGTTCAGTTTCTGATAGATATTTTTTTCAAATATACATTTAATTGTGTCCCTCAACAGTCACTCATCCCTGGTCACTGAACACTGTCACCCATTAAAAATATTTATCATTTTCCACAAGTCACATGTTCAACCAGTTGCATCATCCAATTTTTGAAAAAAAAAAAACTCTCATTTTCTCCCTTCATTTTAAATGACATTGTGAAAATGACTCGTGGTCACTTTGAAAGTACAATTATACCTATTACCTAAATTATAGACTTATTATTTATATTTATATATTTATTTATATTTATAAATTATAAAAGTAAATCATTAGAATGTCCTTTAGCATAGATGCTAGTTCATTCTCTATATTTGCTAAGTCCGTGCTAAAACCCTATCAGCACATTTTTATTTGTGTTTTCATAGATCCAGTGTTGGAAAATGATAAAAATAAACTGTCATTTTTAAGAGTCACAAGGTCTAAATGGCACCCCAATTGTGGAATCAATCATACCTTTCAATCCAAAGTTCATTCAGCTCATATATAAAAAAAAGTCTTGATATATCTGGTAAAACACTTCATTTGCCATATCCGGTGCCTAAAGACGCACAGTATGTATATCTGTATCTGCATATCTACCAATTCATTTTACAGCAGTTGAGCCCCACCTGTTCACATGGAAGTTATAAAGAGTGTTTCAGCCTCAACTGCTTTTTCTGTGAGACACCATACAGACAGCCAATTAGGACTGAGGCCATTTAAATACATTAGCCTTTGAGGCACAGTAAGAAAAATAGCCTTTGTAGTGCTAAGTGCTGTATTGAAGTCTTTTAAAGGGGTAATTCTGCTCCATCTACTTCTCCAGAGCTTGACTTGGTCCTTAAAGCATTGCAATGAATGCAGACTGAGACTCATGTTCAAAATACCAAGTCTTTGCTCTCTAAATACTGACAAGAATGTGAAATCATTGTAAGGATAGGATGTATGTTCAAGTGTGACAGGTTAGGACTAAACTCAGGAGGAAGGCAGCTCTCCACAACCAGGGTTAGAGACCACTAGTATGAAGCATTCCCGTACATTTCCAGCATTTCCAGACAACTGGTTGGGAAGCATCTTGGAGCAGCTCAATATAATATGAGATGGAAAATGAGTTGCCTCCTGTAGAGCACATCTCAGCTCTACTACTAAGTGATTCTTGAGAATAGCACAAAACATAACCCCTATAGATTTTACAGGACATAGGATTGCATTCAGTAACCAATACTGTTAACTAGTATGCTTTAAAGTGTGTTCATGCACCTTAGTGCAAGGAAAATGTAAAACAGCAACGTACAGAAACACATCTCTGCCCATAGCATTCAAAATAGCACAGTGCAGCAAAACAGTCTCAGGCGAGTTATAAGATTACAGACAGTCTTACCATGAGATGGAAATAATGGCATAACTGTTGAGAATATTGCATCCATGCATTAGTGGTATATTAAAGTTTCAAAAAGCAATTTTGTTGTCTCATTATATGCCCTTTGGAACCCCATGGGAAGTAATTGTTGCACCTTTTCGTACTTTAGCAGCACACATTTCACAAAAACGATACTAAAATCATTTTAAATCCCGAAAAAAAATATTGATTTGCTTCTTTTCTGTTTTTTTTTTTTAATTTTTTAATTTTTGTTGCTGTACCTTTTGATTTGCAGTAAATGTTGCAAAATAAATGCTGAATTAATTTAAGTCTCTTATACTTTAAGATTACGAGACCCTTATTAGTCCCACAACGGGGAAATTTCACTTCCGCATTTCATCATCCATGAACTGAAACACCACATATACTCTAGTGAGCACACACACTAGGGGACAGCGACACACTTACCCAGAACAGTCCAATCCACAGTGCCCATGGAGTAGTTGGGGGTTATGTGTCTTCCTCAGGAACACCTCAGTCATGTGCTGTCGGCTGTGGGGATCAAACCGGCGACCTACCGTTCCCTAACCTCCAGCCCATGACTGCCCCCTTAATGAAGGAAAATGCCAGAAAATCACACAAACCACATCAGCTTTTCTCAGAAAGGTTGCTGTATGGTTGTATGAGGCAATAATAACAAAAAACCTAATACTACATGTTTATGAAGGTTTATCAGCTATAACTCTTGGCATAGTTTGATTTCTCTTTCTCTTGCTCTCCCTCAGGACAGTGTTGATCTCTCTGACGTCTGTGGTGGTACTGGTCATCAGTACGGATTGGATTAGTTGGGATAATCTGAATCGTGGGTTTCTACCAAGTGACGAAGTCTCCAGAGCTTTTCTCGCCTCCTTCATTCTCGTCTTCGACCTCCTCATTGTAATGCAGGTACAGCACTGCCCTCCCCAATGACTAATTAAAATAACGCACTCTCTCCGCTTTCTCTTATGTTCTCTCTCTCTCTCTCTCTCTCTCTCTCTCACTCTCTCTCTCTCACTCTCTGTTTCTTCTGTTTGCATTAGGGGCTGCGACACACTCCGAGATGTGATTTAAGCTGTGTTTATGTGTGTTTCGCAGGCTTTGTGCCTATGTGTGATTTTAGTTGTTGGGTATCTGTATATGTATTACTGGAAGTGCATATTTTTATGCATTTACTTTAACTGACTTATCATTACTGTGCTCCATTCCTAAGGGGGCACATCACTATAGCATGTCACTGTCTCGTGCATATGCTAATTTCATGTTCTACTTTGAGTGTACTCAACAGTTTCTCAAGTGGGGATGTATTTGACCTAAAACAGTGAGAAGAGGTCGGAGAACCCGTCCTCTAAAGTAACACTGCTGGGATTTGTACACTAAATATTAGAGTACTTCGTTGATGAGGGTTTGTATTTGTTTTATATATATATATATATATATATATATATATATATATATATATATATATATATATATATATATATATATATATGACAGCTTTGTGCAAATGTCTTTTTAATTAAATTAGTGAGTCCTGAGAATGTCCATAGATGCTTTATCAGCATGTTTTGGGTCATTGTTCCACTGCAAGGTAAAGCACTCTACTATTCACAGTTCATCCTGCATCTTCATTTGGTATTGCAAGGCTCACCAGTTTCTTTAACAGAGCAGCCAGCAGTTGACGTCTCTGATGATTTTATTTAGATTTTTTATTGCTTTTGATACTTTTTTTGCCCTAATGTTGAGAGAAAACAGCAACAGCCACTATATGCAAGAATGAAAAAGAATTATCACTGCTTAATTACCTACAGACTGCACTGTAGATATTAGCCTTGAGTTATTGTATCACCTCTCTTTGCTTTCGACCGGCGTACAATCCGCCCACACAGGACCTTGAGTTCTGCTCAATATGCTTCTCTCATTCTAACAGACTCATTCAGGATTGCTGTCTTCATTTGCTGCTTTGTGTACCTGCAAACATGTTTATTAGCCTTATTTATGATCTCAATTAGCCCTTTACAGCTGGAACGTAGCTCTCCTTGATCTGTTCTTTGTCTCACCAGTGCAGTCACTACAAAACTAGGCCTCAGAGACTGAGATACTTCGCTACACCTTTGTCTGTGTTCACTGTGTGTGACGGTTAATCTCCACACTCTGCGTGACACCACATTATATTTTTATTTTTATTTTTTTTTGTTCAGAGACTAATTAACTTTCCCTCACTGTTGACAGCGGTCATGCCAAAGCCTCATCAGTCCATCACTCCTGCTGGATTTACAAGGCCTTTCATTTGATGCTCCTGAAACTGAGGCGCAGAGAGAGAGAGAGAGAGAGAGAGAGAGAGAGGGAGGAGGATGCTGCAGTCGTGTATTGGCTTAACTCAGAAATCAAAGGCACGCAATTTTGTAAACACAATGCTTAAGCGGTAGGATGCAAAGTGTATTTTCAAGGGAGTAAAGCCAGTTTTGCTTTAATTGGAAGTTTATCCTGCGCTTTTCAAGTTCAAGGCATATTATGTAATCCCTCTCTTTCATTTTCCTTTCCTTTCTTAAATACCCCATCTCCAGCTCCAAAGATGTGTTGTAATTCAGACTAATGTTTGAAAGCTTTCACCACCTAGCGAGAGCCTACATCATCCACATGCTGTGTGAAGGTTTGATTGAGTTTCTGCTCTCCTGTGTTGCGGGCAGCTTCCAAGGGCACCACAGGCAGATAACAGATAAGTCTGACATCTGCCCATCTGATGGAACTCAGCTTACTCTACAGCTGAAACTTTCACAGGAATCTGTGATCTTGGATAAATGTCAACCAGAAAACTATAACAGAATTCACAAAATCTGAGCTTTTCTGAGCTCATGATGTCAGAGATCACCTTTTAACTTATTTTCCAGTCAAACAGCCATTAAATGCTCATTTTCAGTGTCCTGATAAAAAACAAGAGACATTTAACAGAAAATGACACAAAATTACACCAAGTGTAATATCAAGTCTGTCAGTGTTTAATTTGCCTACTCTTTCATTTTGTGCACCTACTGTCACTTTAACTCCAACCTTCCAGTCTTAAAAGCAGTGCGTTACATTCTCTCAACAAATACTGTTCCCAGTACTCTCTTCAAGCAGACAGGAATGTTCACACAAGCCACTACTGAAACACACCTCAGCTGCCCTGTGCATTTCTTTCTCATGAGCATAAATGACCAAAGTAGATATTTCTAAGGGGATTATATGTAAGACAATCCACTTACAAAAGGAAAATCAAAGGAAAGTGAAGAGAAAAAAAAACTCTTTTTGACTTTTTGTCAAACTGCCATTGGCTGCGCAGCATTTGTCACACAAATGTGAAGTATTTCAACAGCAGGGATGCAATCATACTTATAGGTCCTAAAGATATAACAGCTGTATAAGAGATATAAAAGATTTAAAACTTTCATGTACTTGTACAATATAACAGTCGATATGCAGCCAGTAGCTTTATAGCTACAAACATTCATGTGTATCCTTCACCCCTTCATCTAATTTAATACAGTAATATGTGGAATGTGGGTAATGTTCACCACCTCTGAAAAGCCAAAGCTGAGATCACATATAAAGATTCTCTTCTACTGCCTCCCATCAATGTTCTGATTAAGTGGGACACACTAAACAGCTACTTCTTTCACACACATTTAGCCAGCTAGACCTGAAGACAGGTTTATTTGAATAATAATATCAGTGAAAACTCCTGTGAAATAATGGAGTAAGGAAAGTGTTTGAACAGAGTGACTCAGTTAATCGATCAGTGAAAATGTCTCTTCTAGAACTCCTAACAGTCTGGTAGGCCACCAAAATTGTCACGGTCAGATAAACAGAACTTAAAGGACTTATTGTTGAGAGAAGAGAAAATTCTCCCCTCTTACTTCAGATCTGAAGATATCCACAGCTGATTCTGTCCATCCTTCCGCTGTAAGAAGACTGCTCAACACTGAAACAGAAACACTGAAAGGATGTGTAGGTGTCAAGAAGAAAAAAAATAGAATTTGCAGTAGAACACAGAAACTGGACACCTCAGATGTAGAGTAAGTTTTTATGGACTGATGAATCTGAATGTGGGATTATTTGGATCATGAGAAGCAGAAAATGCAACCAACGTCTACGACTGAACTTTGAAGGTGTGGAAAAATATCCCTGTAGATGTCTTTGAGAAACTAAAATGCTCATTCAAGTCTCCTGATAAGAATGAAAGCTCTAATAAAGGCGAAGTGTGGACACATTGCTATTGAAACATTTAGTATTGTATTAATTTGTTAATGCTTGTGTTTACATTTATGGTAAATATATTTTCTGCTTATTTTCTGATGCTGAAAAATAAATAACTTGTACTTGACTGGAAACAAATGACAGGGTGGTCTCTGTGTTTTGCACGCATGTGTCATATGATATGTATATCTTGTATTTTCACCATTATCTTTTCATTCATGTGTAGAGTCTAGAAAACCTTACTTCAGCTGCGTCATATCACTGTGCTGACTCTTCTATCTGCAGGATTGGGAGTTTCCACACTTCATGGGTGATTTGGACATGAATCTGCCTGGCCTTTCCACGACCCAGCTAAAATTTAAACTACCAGTCTGCAAACGGATCTTTAAGGAGGAGTATCACATTCACATCACAGGTGCACCTGAGTTCTCTAGCAGTCCATGCATTTCCATCTCATTTAAAGAATCATTCAGCTGTAACTGCAGCAGTATAATCACGTTGTAGCAAGGTTCTCGGGTATCATTTAAGAATATTAAGAAGCTACTAGAATATTTTGCTTCATAATAACACGTTTGGAGATGGTTTTGAAGTGATTATTAATTTCTTTGTACTTCATGTCATTTGCTTCAATAAAACCTTGCATTTGTACAGTGGGACCTTGTATGAAAGAGCTAATTGACTGACCCTCTTTAAATCGAATACAACATCTTTGACTCTCTCTGGTCTTTGCCATGACAGCTATTGTGGGAATATTCTATAGTTCCCACATGGGTAGCATGCTGAACAATTTGCGATTGACTGTTAACCTTAATGTGCTGCACAGCAATTTAGCATTATGAGAATAGTCTCGTGTGACTAAATTAAAAAAGAAAGGCTATTAAAAAGTAGACTCCTAGAGAAGAATAGGCTCATTTCAAATCTTTCCCAGAGCAGGGAGCCATCTGTTTTATAATCACAACCTTCAGGCTTTCTTTTGCTGCTTTAAACTGTGAGAATATTTTGAAGGCTTGTGTGAACCAAGTTCTCCCCTAAAGTCTGTTGTATTCGTTTACTGCACAACAAAGTTTACAACGTTGGTGCGTCAAGCATGATAAATGTTTTATTTATTCATGCACATGTTATGGGTTAGATTAGAAATATGTAAAATCACTTTTTAAAAAAAATCACAACTTTTAATGTCTTTAATGATGACTCCCCATTCTTGTTTATCACAGGTAAATGGTTCAACTATGGTATCATCTTCTTGGTTCTCATTCTGGACCTCAACATGTGGAAGAACCAGATTTTCTATAAGCCCTATGAATATGGTCAGTATGTTGGCCCAGGAGAGAAGATCTACACAGTGGAAGAGCCGGACACCCTTAGCCACTTCAACCGTAGCACACTAACCTGGGAGTGGCGCTCTACTAACATAGACCCCCGCACCAACCTCACCTACATCCACAGAGACATGTTCCTCCATAGCCGCTACATCGGCGCCAGCCTGGACGTGAAGTGCTTGGCCTTCATTCCAAGCCTGGCTGCCTTTGTTCTCTTTGGCTTCTTTATCTGGCTTTTTGGACGCTTCCAGGACAGCGAGACGTTTCCGGAGAGCCAGGACAAAACGTACGAGCGCATCAAACGCAAATCACCTTCAGATCTGGGCGTCACGCCAGAGGAAGTTCACGTGTCCATGAGCGAGACTCTGAAAAGAAGTGGAACACCCATGCTGCTGCTGGTGGATGCCCATCACTTTGGTACCTCTGCTAACTCCATATCACCCTGTTCTAATGAGACCCAGGAGACACAGCCTAGCATCTCTTTGGATAAAGCAGCATGTCCAGAAGCTGCAGATGTCGACAAACTGTCCCCATGAACTTATAACCCTTAAAAAAGCTAATACAGACTAATGAAGGTGAGGTATATTTCTGCTGACCTCTTGCAACTCTGTCTTTGCCTTTGTGGTTCATCAATGAAGACCAAACATGTGTCCAACTCGGGGCCTCCAAAGAGAACCTTGCAAGCTGGCTCCTGGAACTATAAATGAACTTACTGTAAAACCGTAAGAGAGGAGAACATAAGAAATAACCCAGTGTGGTGGTCTTTTCTACATTTTAATAATAAGCTTTTCAAGACACCATTTGTGGCACCAAACTTTTGAAACGCTAAGCAGGTCAAGATTCTTTTCATCAGAGATGAGGTATGGCATACGGTCCAATGGTGCTTAACATTTTATTTTCTCTACTGTCTTTTTTATTGAGCTATTTGGTGCCTACATGGAAAACCTATTTATATATAAAGTGCATGGCAAAATGGTCATGATGAATATTCTCCAGAGAAAGCTGTGCCTTTAATAAATTATGTCCATTCATGGACACAAAATTAAAAAGTGTTTGGTCACATCATACACTAAGTTCAGCTTTTACAACTTTTTTTTTTATATATTTTGTTATCTGATACTAATTTGAAAGCTGTCATCAAAGGATTTTGTAACACCAAAGCATATTATTCCAAACTGCAAGCCAAAACAGCAGTGATCATATCAAAAGTCTTGATTTTTTCAATAATCCATGCCTTGTTTATCATGATTGTTTATCACTAAGCAAGTGTCGTCAACACATGCATCAGCTTCTGTCTGTGTGCACCTTCTGTTTAGCACTACTGATATGTTAGAACTAATTTACTGTTGATCTTTTTGACGTGGTGTGTCATTTGTTTCATGTTTAGGATGAATAATAAAGATTGGTATGATGATGGTAAGATGAAGAAGATATGTTTAGTGGCGTCACAAGCCAGTGACACTGTTTTACCACCTAATTTCTGGAGTCTGATCTGTCAGTCATTTAGCTGAAAATTTGACCAAAGTGGTTTGTTTGTACTTTATTTTACATTCATTAAAATGACTGTTTTCGTTCTCCTTTAATGTTTATGTTGTGTTATTGATGACCAACAGTTTGCATTGTTTCATTTCATTTCAGTTTTTCTAACAAAAAAAAGCTTGTGTCATGTTTGTTGAATAAACATTAGTTCCATTTGTGTCAGGCAGTGCTGTCAATAAATGAGGTTTGGTAAGGTGCAGCTCAGTGGTGCTGGGTTGATGGAGTTTGGGCTGTTGCGTGTATCGGAGGAAAATGATGTCGCTCATCTTGAAATGCTTCCAGAACAGTAACTGCTGGTTTCCATTTCAAACAGGCTCGGTCCACAGTGACCCTGTTGCCAAGCAACTCTTCAGGGGCAACCTCTTCCAGCTGCTGACCCAATTAGTTCATTAGGGAGGGAAAATAACTTTGTGCAGCCAAGGCAATCCAACTCGTTTAGATGAAAATTTGGTAAATGACCATCAGTTCTGATTATGGGTGGCATACAAGGGTTACAGAAGCATTTTACGCAGGACTCCCATGTACTGTAAGATACTTCAGACATAGGGGTGATGATACAGTATAATTATCATGATGCAGTATTATTATCGTGATAATGATTGCATCGATAGTAACTTGCCAAAAAAGTTTCATTAGAAAGAGGTTGAGAAGAGTCTTGAGTTTTTAGAGAGTTTAAATCCTGATGATGGAGGGTAAGGAAGCATAACACATACATGAAACAATATAAAATCGTATTGTTCTCTGTCTGTTGCAACATATTACACATCAGAAGAGCTAAATATGTCTATATTTCTACAAATATGATGTATGTTGTGTTTTGGTCATATTGTGTCATAGCAAAAAAATATCAAACTACGTAGACACAAATTACTGAAATAAACCTAACTGAGTTATCAGTCAGGGTTCTATTTAAAGTTGTGCTTTTGCTGTGGTTGGATATAATTGGTAGCTTCTATAAGCTACTGGGCTCTGGTCAGCCTCTGCTGAATGTCTGGTGGATCCTTAGTGTTACTGGGGGCTTAAAATGAGATATTGATTTCTTTGAGCATACAGTCAGTGCAGGAAAACTATCGAAGCAATAGTTTGGACGAATAAGTGTTTTGAGGCAGAGCAAAAAATAAAAGGCTCATTTTAGCTTTGTAATGACCGATGCAAGAAGCACAGAAACCTAAAAGATCACAAAGAGGCAAACAGTGCAAACAGTAGGGTGCATAAGGTCAGCTCCTCACCAGCAACAGCACACATCAATAACATGTTGACATGGGAAAGAAGGCTGTAAATCTCTGATCTGGACATGACTTGATTATGAATCATAGGAAACTACAGAAGCCCTAAAGGGCCATGGATTTGCAGGGGGAGGGTTGCATTGGGTTTTTCCATGATGAGTCATTTTCATTCCTTTTCTTGAGCTCTTGAGTTATTTATATCCATATCAAAACATGTTGTTTTCCAAAGATCTCAAAATATTTATGCCATTATCACAACATAGCAATTGTTATGTTGAGTAAAATGGTGTCCCTTAAGTTGTGATAATGATATAAATATCACAAGGCTGCAAGAAAACATGACAATAATGCCTTATCATGGAAAAATGCAGTAAAAACAACATGCAACTCCATGGCCATGAAGGGCTTCCATAGACAACAGATGCAATGCACTTTTAGTTTTTAGAGATACAGCTGAATT
Source organism: Pygocentrus nattereri (assembly GCF_015220715.1). Lineage (NCBI taxonomy): Eukaryota > Metazoa > Chordata > Actinopteri > Characiformes > Serrasalmidae > Pygocentrus > Pygocentrus nattereri. Next base: position 29,448,822 of record NC_051221.1, on the reverse strand, counting down.
ATTTTGGTGTGATTCAGAATTATTAACAAAAAAATGGAAGACCCAAATATAACTGGAGGGCCTGTTTACAAAGTAGTGAAATATAGACAATAAAAACTAAATCCTGTTTTATTTCCACATTTAAGAATTACCCTAAAATTAAAAATGAGAGTATGCTTCACTGATTATGGTTATCATCAGTTTGTTGCATTGCAGTGCTCTGATATATTGTCGCACCTCTAATGTGAACCAAAAGGAAACCTCCAGAATTCACTGTAGAGCTGTAATTAATTCCTGGGCAAAACATCCGTCTACCTCAGTTGACTGCACTGAAACAGAAAGAGCAGCTACATCTGGGTCTAAATTGAATCATTCTCTGTCTGGTTGCCCACTAAATTTCTCCTGGATCACTTGTCATGTCATCCTGTTCTCCCCCATCTACTAGATCACAGTATCATCTGACACTCGTGCCATCATCCCCCTGACAGAGGCCGAACTGTGAGGCGCTTTGAATCTGTCACACTTCCATCAGCCTTGTTCCTGGGAGATTGTAGTAAGGATGTTCTTTGTCAGCTGTTGGTGTTTGAGTGTACGTTTGGGAGTCCTAGATTGCCCTTGACACTCACACAGCAGGGTGGACCATGGAACAAATCCCAGGGTATAGCCAGTCATTCGCTCAGAACTGAAGAAGCCCAGCAGCACTGAGGCTCTCTCACTCGCTCCCTCTCTCTCTCCTTTCAATTGCTTTCTCTTCAGATATGAAACTGCATTTTTATCAACTCTGCTGCAGGGAATGGCAAGACAATATCTCAGGGTCTTCTCGCCATAAAGGAGTGGGAAATGAGAAATTACACATTTAAGCCCTCTTACAGTCTAATAGCTATGTTCCAGATTCAGACAATGTAATAATTTATCATGGCACCGAACATTTTACACATCTTTCTAATTACTTCTGCAACAAAAATAACTCACTGCTGTGACTGATAGCAATTCAGAAAAGCAGTTTTATTAAAAAACGAGGGAACTATTTGGCACAGTTTTCATTGTTATTTCAGAGAACAGTTGCAACTCAAAAAAAGTTCAGTCTGAATAAAATGCCTCTAAAGTGCTATTGTTGTATATTAACCATACATACTGTAGCAGTAATGTAGAATGTAAGTGGTTGGAGAGTGGGTGCAATCGCACTGTAGCCCATGAGCAGACGGCCTGCAGTAACCTGGGCCCCATAAAACCAAATAGATTGGAATAATTCTTAATTGTAACAGGAAATTAATGTCCTAAGTTAATTTAGCTGTGCAATTTCTGATGCCACAAATTAAGGC